>NC_083762.1:3814484-3831984 GCF_963514075.1 Conger conger | reverse complement strand
CGTGGAGTCGCCTCGCGCCGGCGTTTGGACACTAACGAGGTTCTGAAAATGAGAAGCAGACAGAGGCGTGCGACGTCTCCAGAGAGGACGACGTGGTTAACGGTCGGAAAAGCCGCCCCGGTTTGATCGATGAGAGTCCTTCACGCGGGAGACACGACGAACCGAGAGACGGGGAGATGATGGATGTGCGAGAGATCTGAACGACTGATGAGGAGAGAGGAGAAAGGGATGAAAGGATCTGGCCGCGCAGAGGGAAGGAGAGGAGTAGGGCTTAGGTTTGAGGGGTTTTGTAACTAATTTAGGCCTTAGAAACGAGGTGTACGGACTCCTTCGCCGGTCAATGCCTCCAGCGCTTGCGCGGGCACGCATCAAAATCCCGCAGACGCGGCGACCCTCCGGGAGTTCAGTTTGAGATCCCAGCTTTCCACAGAGGAAGAGGAGGTTTAATGGGAAATCTAAACGACCATCGTAGATAAATAAAACCACTTATTGAAACCATGTGCTATTGTTGTAGCATCACGACCGTGACGGGAACTCCCGCTGAGATTCAGGTTCACCTCGCTGAGTGCCGTCTCCCCGCTCCTCAGGTGAACCTCCGCCCACCTGATAATTCCAGTTTAAACCAGCCTAAGCTGGTTTGAACTGTGTTTTCCACACATCTAGCTGGTTAACCAGCTGAGTCTCTAGTGTAGTTGCTTGGGAGCAGCCACAGCGCAGCGTCTAGGGAGCAATGTGGGGTTAAGGGCCTTTATCAGGCACACAACAGCTGTGCGGATCTTATCGTGGCTACACCACCAACCATCAACCTTCCGGGGTCCCAGCCTTGAACCTGAGCCACTAGGCTGCAGGTTCCCCCCTATCTCTGGAGCCAGCTAGTACACCATTTTGGCCACCAGCTTACTCTGCCAACTTAACCAGTTAGAAACCAGCTCTGACCAACAACAGACCAGACACTGTGCCGCTGTGACCAGCTAGAGACCACCTATGACATGCTAGAAGTGTCGAGAAAACACAGCTTGAACCGTCGTAGAATCCCAGCTGGTGTTAGCCGGAGTTTTCAGCGGGGTCCATGTTCCCCCCCCCCCCCGACTAGTGTGGAAGCGTGTTTGGCGTTTGGCTCCAGCTTAACGGCTCTCCCTGTGGGGCGAGGGGCGGGGGGCAGGGGGGTTATGTCCGGCTGGAGATGAGTTTTGGGGAGGGGGGGGGGGGGTTAGGGGTTCGGAAAGAGGAGCTGTGTTGACAGCTGGCCGTCCCAGACTGCCTGTACCCCAGTGTCAGGAGCACTAACCAGCTTTCTCCACCCGGGGCCCTAAAACAGGCTCATTAAAACCCCTCTGAAGCAGCTCGGCACAATAAAACTATACGACAAGACTGCGTACAGGGGGCGTCGTTGACATTTGAAGGGGAGTTCACTGCCCTTTCTGGGCCATCTCTGCAGTTGCCTTTTTGTGGGTTTTTTTAGATTATATTACTCAAACACATTATTATTGTACCTTTTAGGTTTCCAATAATTTTTTCCGCTGAGTTAAAGAATCGCTTTTTCCAAGAGAGAAAAAGGTCTAGCAGCAGCAAAATTAGAAGCACGTAGATTATAACGGGTACGTGCATAACGGGCGTTGAGCGCGGATATCGCAAACACGCAAACAGCTGTCCAACATGGCCTTCACATGTGACATGTAGCGGGACCTAACGTCGGAATGTAAAGACGGCAGCTCACAGAGAACATAACCCACTGCTTGCTTTCATTACTGTGTAAAACAATACGCTGTTATCCAAGGGCACTGTGTGGCTCTTTACAGACCAGCACTGTGAGCACAATGATCATATGGCTGATTGGACTTCTTCCAGAACTTCATTGGGTTCTTGTTAGTGCTGCAGTGGAAAATAAATAATAATAATATCTTAACATAACAACATAAATAACGAGGACAGGCCATGCTGGCCTTTTCCTACCACTAAAGTGTACCTTTACATTGCATTACATTACATCACATTATTTGTATTTGGCAGACACTCTTATCCAGAGTGATGTGCAGTTGATTAGACTAAGCAGGAGACAATCCTCCCCTGGAGCAATGCAGGGTTAAGGGCCTTGCTCAAGGGCCCAACGGCTGTGTGGATCTTATTGTGGCTACACTGGGATTCGAACCCCCGACCTTGCATGTCCCAGTCATTTACCTTAGCCACTATGCATACCTAAGGCTGAGTTTGCCTAAAAGCTAATTAGTATCTAGTGTCCACCTCCGTAAATTTCCATTTGTGCCCCCCCCCCCCCCCCCCCCGTTCTGTTTGCCAAACTCACCCTGAAGAATCGCCTGTAGTTCACTTTGGTAATCCCTTTAATGAATTTAAAAGCCTCCATCAAATCACCCCTGTCTCATTTTACTAAGCTTAAAGAGATTAAGCATCTTAAGCCTTTCCTCATAACTGCTATCTGTTATTGTATCAGAGTCCAACGGGGCACTCAGCGTGCCAAACAGACACGCTGTGCGGAACCGGGTCGGCCTTTCGGGATCAGGTGTGTGCTAGCTGGGCTGCTGTGGCCGGGAGATGCTAACGGTTTCCCAGAACAGCAGATTCCACAGAGGAGAGGGAAAGATCTGGCGGAGTTTTCGCGAAAGAAGACGGGCCAGAGAGACAGAATATATGCACGTGTCTCCCGAAATCTTGCAACGGGCGACCGGGGGAAAAGGAGAGAGGTCGTAGGATGCACCCCTTGTTCCTGCTCGTCCTGACCTCCTGGCCTTATTCTCGCGTGAAGCCAATTAGATTTTTATCGTTATTGTTTGCAGGTGGCGGGCCGCCTTAATCTCATTAACCCCCACCCCCCCCACCCCCCGTCCTTTTTTGAAGTGTGACACAGACGCTTCGGATGAGACCGCTAGGGCCAGATGTGTGGATCCCCCTCACACACAGTCTGGAGAAACACACACACACACACACACTCACACACACACTCACACACTCACTCACAGGCACACACACACACACAGTCTGGAGAAAGTCACACACACACTCACACTCACAGGCACACACACTCACACACTCACACACACACACACACACTCACAGGCACACACACTCACACACACACTCACAGGCACAGACACTCACACACACACACACATTCACAGGCACACGCACTCACACACACACAGACACTCACAGGCACACACACACACACACACACACTCACAGGCACACACAGGCACACTCACACTCACAGGCACACACACTCACACACACACACACTCACAGGCACACACACTCACACACACACTCACAGGCACACACACTCACACACACACACATTCACAGGCACACGCACTCACACACACACACACACACAGACACTCACACACACACACACACACACTCACAGGCACACACAGGCACACTCACACTCACAGGCACACACACTCACACACACACACATTCACAGGCACACACACACACACTCACAGGCACACACACACACACACACACAGGCACATTCACATACACACACACACACACACACACACACACACACACACGCACATTCAAACACTCAGGAGGAGCGTTATTGACTCAAGCACTGTGGACTTCAGCCAGTGCTGGAAACTGTGTATGTGGGTGTGTGTGTCTGTGCATGCCCGTGTGTGTGTGCGTCTGTGCGTGCCCGTGTGTGGGTGTGTGTGTGTGTGTGTGTGTGTCTGTGCGTGCCCATGTGTGGGTGTGTGCACGTCCACGCATGCACACATAAGCAATACGCTGCTGTTATGCATGCAATATCTATGGAGGGATGTAAAGTCATGATGGTCTACTGTATGGAGCTGATATACAGTTAAGCAATAGTCACGTGTAATGAAATGAACAATGAAAACTTTGGAACTTTTAGTGTGTGTGTGCGCCACGTTCTCTTTCTGTTGGCTTCCTCTCCTCTTCTCTTCTTTCTCTCTCTCTCTCCCTCTCTCCCCCCCCCTCTCTCTCGCTCTCTCTCTTTTTTTTCCTCTCAAACCTTAAAAGATTATCTTTAACCACGTATTAATATATATCCTTAAAATAGCAGTGACAGCAGCCAGGGCGAGAGTAAGATATTATTATTAAAAAATAATACGGCTCTCCTCTTTCATTGCCCCGGGGTGGTTTTATACGGCTGGGGAGGCGGGGTATGGCCACGGTCCGCAGCGATCCATCACCGTAACTGCAGCAGGGCCGGGAGCATAACGTAATCTGTTAAACCGGGAACAACCCGAGGGCTCGTTGTGGCTTTTTGTCTTTTCCACGGATGATAAAGGGGAAGCACTGCTCTGTGTATTTGTCTTTGCCGTCTGTGTATGTTCTTGCGGATGATCTATACCCCAAATTACGGACCGCCATCTGCGTGCGCGATGAGGTGGTTCTTGAACGGCGAGTTAATGGCGGGTTTTCAGCGTCTCCGAGAAGCATGTGCGCCTGCCACAACTCACACGGGTTTCTGTTTTACAAGAGCGTGAAAATATACAGGCTAATACTCTTTTGTGATTTTCTTTTGTGGAAAAGAAACTGTTATTGTTGTTAAAACTGAAACAGAAATAGTATAGAAAAGGAGTTGGGCATCATTAGTGATGTTCCTGATGTAATACCTGTGGTTAAAGCCTTCCCGACTTACCCTGAAGGTAAACGTATCGATAACTTCACCTGTGCAGCTGCTTAAAGGCTCCCCCTTGTGTTCAGAACATTTAAACAAGAGGTCCCTTCCACACAGTGGTGTAACACGGAACAGTAACTCTAATGAGTGTTTGAAACAACCTTTAAAAACTAGTTCCGTATTTTCTTGATTTTAGACCACAGTTTTTGCTAAGGGGAAAAAGCGTTTAAGATCCACATACATTGTCTGGGAGCCATTTTGTTTGAGTGACAAGAGGTCAAAGGTCATCTGCCGTGAACAGCACAGGTGGGGTGGATCCACCAGGTTTTCTCCATTAGGAGCTGATTACACCCTGTCATGGGGGTGGGGTGGGGGGTGGGGGGGGATCTGTCTCTGTCCTCCCTCACCTCAGCCCAGGTGTGAGGTTATTACACTCTGGGGCCAGGGTTCCACACAGGTACACACAGAGTGTGTTTGAGGTGCAAAGCTCTCCTCTCAGTAGCTACAAACAGGGGCTCCTATAGCACCAGGGCTGGGGTTAATTCCATTTCAGTTCAAGTGTATTAAGTCAGTTAATTTCAAATTCAGTCAGTTAATTTCAAATTCAGTCAGTTAATTTCAAATTCAATTCATGAAGCTTGTATCCGAGTGCCTCAGATGCTGGACTGGAACCCAGAAGGTTGGTGGTTCAAGCCCCAGTGCAGCCACAACAACATCAGTGCAGATGTTGGGCCCTTGAGCAAGGCCCTTAACCCTGCATTGCTCCAGCCTAATCAACTGGAAGTCACTTTGGATGAAAGCATCAGCTAAATAACTCAACAGATATAACTGAAATAATATTTGAACTTGACTGAATTGAATTGAACCCCCCCATGCTGTGCAGCACCTAATCCATCAGTGTGAGTGAGAGAGCGTGCGGGCGGAATCGCCATGGGAGACCGTGTCCATGCCGACACTCTGAGCCCCGACAGGGGGAGAGGTGTGCAGTGACACGGGAGAGGTGGAGGAGCTGTGGCTGGAATGAGAAACACAGAGAGAGAGAGAGAGAGAGAGAGAGGGAGGAAGAGAGAGAGAGGAAGAGAGAGAGGGGCTGAGAGAGAGAGAGAGGGAGACAGAAGTGTCATGACAGAGTAAAGCTGTTGTGTGTGTCAGCAGAAGAGCGTGTGTGTGTCAGGAGGAGTGTGTGTGTGTCAGGAGAGGTGTGTGTGTGTCAGGAAGAGCGTGTGTGTGTCAGGAGAGGTGTGTGTGTGTGTGTGTGTGTGTCAGGATAAATGAGCGTGTCAGGAGAAGTGTGTGTGGCGTGCTGCTTGGGCCATGTGTTCACACCTGCCCCCCCCGGTATGACGGGGTTATTGTTTAACATGCCAGCTCACAGCTGTGACCCCTCCCCCCTCACCAGCTGCACAGAACAGTGGCGTGTGTGTGTGATTGATGGGTGGGCTTACTGGCAGTCAGTGAAACCAACACCTCCGAAATCAGCATAGGGGGGATTGGAATAGCACCCCCCCCCCCCCTCCCCTCTCGGGACGGGGGTGAAGGCCCTGGCAGGTGGGGGGGCAGTCCGTGGCAGTGACCCCCCCCCCCCCCTCACTGCTGGGGTGAGAGTGTTTGTGTTGTAGAGCCAGGGGGAGTTTGACTGACAGCTCGGCTAATAACTTCTACAGCTTAGGAGATCCAGTAAGAGAGGGTCTGTGTTACTGCTTAGTAGCACACGCATGAACACACACACACACACACACACACGCATGCACATGAGAATACACACACAGGCATGCATGAACACGTGAACAGGAACACACACACACACTCAACACACAAATGTGAACCCATATGTACACACACTGTACACCTGTATGCAGACACATACTTGTCCAAAGTTTATGGTCCTTGTGTAATTAATGCCTTTTAATATCAGTAATATGCAGGCTCTTTCAAAGGTTACACACATAACCAGGCACTGTACAAATGCACGCGGCCTACTCTACGCCTACTCTATCACACAACATTCCATTAATCTACAGCATTCCCTAGTCCACAGCATTCCCTAGTCCACAGCATTCCACAGCATTCCCTAGTCCACAGCATTCCCTAGTCCACAGCATTCCCTGATCTACAGCATTCCCTGATCAACAGCATTCCCTGATAACATTATTGGCATTTGGCAGACGCTCTTATCCTGATTAGACTAAGCAGGAGACAATCCTCCCCTGGAGTTAAGGGCCTTGCTCAAGGGCCCAACGGCTGTGCGGATCTTATTGTGGCTACACCGGGATTAGAACCCCCGACCTTGCGGGTCCCAGTCATTTACCTTAACCACTACGCTACAGGCCACCTGCTGATCTCCAGCATTCCCTAGTTTACAACATTCCCTGTGCTGCAGTATTCTCTGTTTACAGGCCAGCCAATAGAGACTAAGTGCATTCGCAAAGGATTCGTGTCACTAATTTGCTCTCTCTCTCTCTCTCTCTCTCCCCCCCCCCCTCCATGTCTTCATCCGTCTTCCATGACCTCCCATAATTCCCTGTGGTCGCCTCTCACCTGCTTCCCACACACAGGTAAGTCAGCCTCTTTCCCGCGTGCTGGTAACATGTTGAGTGTGTTTTTAATTTTCCCACATGGGGTCCCGCCGTGGGATCCCGGTTTACAAGCGGCGAGGATCTGGAGCGAGAGATTCAATCCTACATCAGACAGAGCGCGTACGTTTCTCTCCTTACTGCGGCGAGAGGACTCCTGTCAATACCAGTCGCTTTACTGTAAACAAACGTTCCCAAAGCGACTGGCCGTAATGGAGCCGCAATGGAGTCGTAATGGAGCCCTAATGGCGCCTTAATGGGGCCGTAATGGAGGCCTTGTGTCGGGCTCTTTATCGTCCGTCATGTGTTACCGATTTCTCCAGCGGAACAAAAGCAACTGGGACGGGCGTGCTCTCGCTGTTCCCCCCGGTTTTTTTTAGTCATCAAGGCTGATTTTCTGTGACTGCTAAGTTATTCACCCCCGTCTAAAAATACCGTCTGGCCGTCACTCACAGGAAATGAGTGTCTTCTTTTATGGCGGAGATATTTCTGCGTTACTCTGAAGTCTGAACGGAGGGGCTGCTCTGCGCTGGTTAGTAGACGCCACTCAGAGAGAAAAAGAAAAAGATATTTTACTCGAAAGCGAGATTTTACAGAAAGGTCTTCCGTTCCTTGCCGCCCAACCTTTCAAAACTGAGTTCCTGCGGAAGTTCCCCAGGTGTTGAGCTGAGCTGACACGGAGGCTTGACCGTGAAGTGACAGTCTGTGTTTAAAGACTCGGGGCTCCGCATTTGTGACAGGGCCCCCCCCCCCCGACCCCAGCTGGTGATGTAGAGAGTGAATGATCTCAGATGAACCGCAGCCTAACCAACGCAAGATGGAGGGGGTGGGAGAGAAATAACAGGGCCGCTGGGTGGTGCAGCCGGTTAAAGACGAGCTCAAGCAGCAGTTAGAGCAGCACTGGCTACCGCGATATGACGTGTGAACGCGTGAAACTGATCTTTGAAGGGCGGAATGTTTGAAGGGCGGGGAGTCGATTTCACTGACCTCAAGTGAGGAGGGGGACATTTGAGGATGCTCACTGCGTGGGTAGAGGAAGGGGAACGAAAAATTTGATTGGAGGGGAACGAAGAATTTCGAGATATTTGATCAACGCGTAGCTCATGGCCGTTGGTACACGATGAGGTAAACTGTTGTCTTCCAGGAAGTGGACATGTATTACAAGAAATCATTTTTTTATATACTTTTAAAGACGTTTCCATATGGTTATGAATAAATGTCTAAATTGAGGAAAAAGTTGATTTTGATTTTAATCTTTAGAGGAGAGCACTGGACTACCTGTCCTGAATCAATAGTGGGGTCTGTGGCGATGGGCACCAGTAAATCATTTGGGCGGTCGGGTGTTCGGCGGCTGTGGAGTTGTCTGTTTTGTGTCCCGGTCAGCATGTAGGGAAGCTGGTTTTAGAAGAAATTATGTGGGGTCCCTAAATGGGGGAAAAAGAACCCTGCCGTTTGGCCCTTAAAAACTTCTCCAGGGGCTTTACCCCTGCACTCTCTCTCTCTCTCTCTCTCTCTCTCTCTCTCTCTCTCCCCACTTGCATCTGCTCTCTCTGGCCTTTCTCCCAGGGCATCCCTGCGAAAGTCAACATAAATGAAGGGTTAACAGAGTAAGTGAGACTGGGCTCGGACTCAGGAAGTCGTGCCCTGCGCCGCCCCGCGGTGGATACCACGCGACGTCCGGACCGCGCGATCCTGACGCATCGCTAAACACTTCCTCTCGCAGACGCGTGCGCTTCTCGCTTCTCGCTTCTAGCGGGACGTCCTAAATGACTAACAGATAGGGGAACCGGTCTGGGTTTAATTTGCCCTGGGTCTGGTCCAGGAACACCTCACCTCTCACAAATTTTGTGCCGATGAGTCACTTGCCAACAGTGACCTGAAGCTTTACAGGAGCGCATTTTATAATAATCATAGTAATAAATAATAATAAATAATAAATTCTCATTTGGCTGACGCTTTTATCCAAAGCGACTGACAGTTGATTAGAGTAAGCAGGGGCCAATCCCCCCCGGAGCAATGACTAACCCCTGCTTAGTCTAATTAACTGTAAGTTGCTGTGGAGAGAAGCATCAGCTACATAACTGTAATGTAATGTAATGATGGCCTCCTGATGCCCACAGGCTCAGAGGAGCTGTGTCCTGTAACCAGGCGATGGCGTTCGCCGCGGTCACAAGGTCGACGTGAACCAATAACAGCCCACGCGGCGAGGGGGGGGGGAGGGGCTCGTCGTCCGCACGGCGAGGGCGAGCGCAGGAATGTTCGGCGAACAGCGGAGGGGCTCTGAGGGGCGGAGGGGCGCCGGGAACGTCGGGAACGTCGGCGTTCCGGAGCGCGGGCCCCGGAGCGCGCGGAGCGCCGGGGTCCCACGCCGACTTCAAACGGGATTCCGACGGTCCCGGGGTCACGGGCGCAAGACACGAAAAACAAACGACAAACGCACGCTCGTTCCCGGAGGCCTTGGTGCAGCTACACTTGTTTCACAAAGAGCCCAGCCCGGAGGACGCGGGGCAGCCTGTAGCCGGGAGGCTGAGGGACGTGCCTGGCACCTGGAAGGCTGGTGGCTCGGGCCCCGGTGTGGCCCCGATAAGATGCCTGCAGCTGCTGGGCCCTTGAGCGAGGCCCCTGACCTCACATTCCTCCAGCAGGGAGGGGTTTTTGAGAAACCCTCAAAACAGTGGCGAATGGAAAAAGAGGCAGCTTTCTGTGAAATCTCCGCCCCGAACGCGGAGGCTGGATCGACTTTTCCCGGGCCGGATCGAGGACCCTGTCGCTGCGAAAACGGAAAAACCCGCTCTTCCTCGTTCAGCGTCTTCCTCGGTGCGAGCGGGAGAGCTCCCGCGGTCGACCTCTGCCGCTCAACCGCTCGTGTTTACGGTCGCCGAGGGGAATGGATATCAGGTGTATAAACACTCCCGTGCGCAGATTTATTGATTCTAGCAGGTAGCGAGCATTCGAGGCCGTCCCGGAAAGCAGCGGGATTAAACAGGAATGTGCGTTTCACGAAACGGCAGAGATGACCTCTGCTTGGCTCCGCGTCAGAGCCGTGCAAAGCCCCCGGGTAAATAATGTGTTATTTAACTGACACTTTTATCCAAAGCGACTTACAGTTGATTAGACTAAGCAAGGGAACAATCCCCCCTGGAGCAATGCAGGGTTAAAGGCCTTGCTCAATGGCCCAACGGCTGCCCAGTTGTTGCACTGAGGTCCAGTCTTGTACCATAGCCACTAGGCTACAGGCTGCTCCCAGGCTGGGCGTTGGCTCTACGAGGGGTTTCAGGGGGAGCCAGGGACCATGGAACCTTCTGGAGCCTTTGGGAGATCTGCTCTGATCGTCACGATGCTTAATTATAAATAAAAAATTATTGTTATTTTTTGCCTGGTGGTTCTGGGTAAACAGCCAGGCATGTGTTTATGAAAGGTCCTGAGGCAATGAGAACAGGGTATTGCAACACTGCGAATTCTCCTGCCTCCACACACACATCCCTGCCACACACACACACACACACACACACACGCATGCACACACACGCACACACACACACGCATGCACACACACACACACACACGCATGCACACACACGCATGCACACCCCTGCCACACACACACACACACACACACACACGCACACATACACACGCACACACACACACACACACATACACACACACACACATGCACACACACACCCCTGCCACACACACACACACACACACACACACACGCACACACACACACACATACACGCATGCACACACACACACACACACACACACGCCTGCCTCCACACACACACACCCCTGCCACACACACACACACACACACACACACGCATGCACACACACGCACACGCTCACAGGGGACGCAAGGAAACATTTTCAAAAAAGAGAAATACATTATTTCTGATTGTTCTTGCTTCACATGTAGATCCGCTACACATGAAATATACATTGTTTTATTTCATATGATCGGAAGAATCTGTCCGTTGTAAGCCAAAAACCAAAATGTAAATGTATAAATCATAAGTGTGAACAGGTGTTTTGAGTTGTATCCCCCTTGGGGATATTTTTCCAACATTTGGGAATAATTGTGGGATTCTCAGATCACACCCTGAGACGGCCCTATGTCACGCTCAGGGAAATTGGGAAATTGGTGTTCCCAATCCTCACAAATAGGATTTCTTTTTACTTTTTTCTTTTTTGGAAGGGAGTGGGGATGAATTTGAAATTGAAATATGGAAAAGGGTGTTCATTTCACCGTGATCTGAGGCGTCTTGTTGAGTTTTATTTGATGAACATTAATACGCCCCCCCGCTCGACTCTCGCAGCGTGAGGAGCTGACTGGGCTCAGAGTGCCTTTTCAAGAGACTGTAAAGATTAAATCAAGACCCGAAAGACATAATCTGGCCACCAGTCACATGTCTGTCTCAAATAAGCATCTTCATTTGTCACCGGCCAATACCTTTATAGCACTCGATATCTGACGCAGTTTAGAACAACATTAAATATTTTAATATTTGCAAGTGTCATTCATGTAATACCTGATGTCATAATGATGTCATTTAAGTTAATAACGAGCCGTCCAATTACCATCGTCCAGTTACCTTCAGTCATCTGGAATTTGCACTCTGAGGATGGCAGATGTGGAATTCTATAAACGGGTTTATGACAGGCTTTTTACAGGGCCTAACTTCATTGCCGATGGCTAGTTTAGTAAAAGAGCCGTTTGCCCTGTTTAGGGGAATTTATCAGTGTTTTCTGCCAAGGCTATAAAACTGCCAGTAATTTCTCAGTAACAGGTTTACAGACTCATTTCTGAACTGAAACGCTCGGTAGGCCTAATTAAGACTGAGTCGCATATCTTAATGTCTGACCGTTAGTCTGTTAAATAGGATTTGTGATGCTACATGCTGAGATTCCCAGCTGAACTGAACAGCAGTCCGGTGATTAAATGTGGTAAATCATTCCTGTTCTGTGAGTTGGATCAGTTTCCATACAGACATTTTTGATTGTAGGCTACTTGTCCTTTTGATCGTACTGTAAATGGTAAATGACTGGCATTTATATAGCGCCTTCATCCTAAATGCTGTACAATTCACCCATTCACACACCAATGGTGATGGGCTGCCATGCAAGGCACCAACCAGCCCATTAGCAGCATTTAGGGGTTAGGTGTCTTACTCAGGGACACTTTGACACAACCAGGGTGGGATCGAACTGGCAACCCTCCGACTGCCAGGCGACTGCTCTTACCTGGAGCTAATGTTGTGCTCGTTGTTGCCGAATCTTCGTTTGTTTTTTCGACGATCCACTCCACGTAAAACAATTATTCCTCTCTCGTTGTTTTTTTTTGGGAGATTCGGTTCGTTAGCGCCGTCCGTCTCAGCAGAATGTAGACATTCTGCTTTCCCCCGTAAAGACCACTGTTTCCCACGCAGAGATGCAGTAGTCCTGTCCCTTTGTTCAGCAGAAGTTCTGGCGAGCATCAGCAGAAGGCCGCAGGAGGTCCGGATCGGTGCGCTCAGGGGCGGTGCCCCCGGTGCTGGTGGACCCACTCAGGGGTGATGGCGCTGGTGATCAGGGAGGCCTGTAGCGTAGTGGTTCAGGTAAATGACTGGGACGCTCAAGGTCGTTGGTTCTAATCCCGGTGTCGCCACAATAAGATCCACACAGCCGTTGGGCCCTTGAGCAAAGCCCTTAACCCCGCATTGCTCCAGGGGAGGATTGTCTCCTGCTTAGTCTAATCAACTGTATGCTGATCTGGATAAGAGCGTCTGCCAAATGCCAATAATGTAATATAATGTAATGATCAGAATCAGAGACGTTTGAGTGAAAAGCTGTTCGGAAGACTCCGAAGCTTGGGCGCACAGTAGCCTAGTCCGGGTGATCCTGAAAGAGGTTTAGCGGAAAATTGAAAGAAAACCTCAAAGAAGCCTTAAAGCCAGGCCGTCCATAAAGCAAACCTTGGCGTCGATAAAAGGAAAATTCATTAGTTTTGGAAAATCCTCAGAGTGTACCGCTTGCTTCAGACTACTTAAGCCTCAGTAAATAGCTCAATGAATCACCATTTGTAGACCCTACCATGAATCTGCGATGAAAAAAACAGCGCTTTGAAATGAAAAGGCAGGAGAGGTAGAAGGAAAGTAAGAAAGATGGATGAGCCAGGGAAGAGCTGGAACAGGAAGAACATGGAAACGGCCAGAAAGATTAAATTAAACTGAAACTGGATCACAAGCCTGGACATGTGTGTGTCTGCTGTGCATGTATGGGAGTATGTGATGGGGTGTGTGTATGCTGTGCGTGTATGAGAGTGTGTGGTGGGGTGTGTGTCTCGTGTTTGTGTGTGTGCGTGCATGTGTGTGTTTCGTGTTTGTGTGTGCGTGCGTGCATGCATGTGTGTGTGTTTTGTGTGTGTACGAGTTTGTTTCATGATTATATGCATGTTAACATACGTGTGCATGGCAGGGTTAACATACGTGACATCGCAGGGTTAACATACGTGTGCATCGCTGGGTTAACATACATGTGCATCGCATGGTTAACATACATGTGCATTGTAGGGTTAACATACGTGTGCATCGCTGGGTTAACATACATGTGCATCGCATGGTTAACATGTGTGCATCGCTGGGTTAACATACATGTGCATCGCATGGTTAACATACGTGTGCATCGCTGGGTTAACATACATGTGCATCGCATGGTTAACACACATGTGCATCGCAGGGTTAACATACGTGTGCATCGCTGGGTTAACATACGTGTGCATCGCTGGGTTAACATACGTGTGCATCGCTGGGTTAACGTATGTGTGCATCGCATGGTTAACATACGTGTGCATCGCTGGGTTAACATACATGTGCATCGCAGGGTTAACATACGTGTGCATCGCTGGGTTAACGTACGTGTGCTCCAGGTGAACCACAGAGATAAACATCTAAACACAATACCGCCCAGCTGTCGCTGCACTGATCATATCAGCGTTGCGTGTACATGCGTGTGTATGCACAGTGCGTGTGTGTATTTGGGTTAGACACGGATCGAGGCGTGTCAGCAGCGTGTGAGTTTGTGTTGGGATTAGGCTGAGACTCACGCCCTGAGCCCCTCGCCCTCCCACTGGTACTGTGCGCCCTGCAGCTTACAGCGCTAACGCTACGGGGTCACAGGGGCCCCAGCACACTGCCAGGGGCCCCGGGTTCAAATCCAGGCCGAGGTCGTTCTGTGTGGGCTTCCTCTGGGCGCTCCGCTTTCCTCCGGCGGTCCAGAGACATGCAGGTTAGGCAGCTTTTAAGGGGGCACTGAGTCAACCTACCCTGAACAAGCAAGGTTAATAATGATGAAAATGAAAAGAATTTACATTACAATTTGGGCCTTGTAATGTAAAAGGCCCAAGTGACTCCATGACTCCAATGACTCAATGTTGTATTACATTTAGTATCACAAACAGGAACAGAACTACTTCAATGAGGATTAAACATTTAAATGAATGTGGGCAGTTTGCAGAACCATGCCCTCTGAAAACAAACAAACAAGCGAACGGTGGCTAAAAAACAGGACGTGACTCGCCGTGACTAATCAAAATGAAGACACGGCCAGTCTCCGTTTGTGGCTCGTCTTGATGTCTTGGCCATACCCCTTAAGCCTGGGTGAATCACGGGGCTCATCCTTCAAACCTCCTCTGACTGCACAGAGGAAAAAAAGATCACACAACTGCCGGCCAGTTTGCAGGAAGTCCATCTGACAGGCGCTTAACCCGCCTCACACCTGGTCCCAGGCGGTCCGTTTCACGCACAGTTAACCTCCGACCTCTCGGCCGACCCCGTCCTGACACCGTCCTCTCTGACACACGGCCACTTCCTCTCCCGGGAGGCCGTGACTCCCCCGGACGCGGCCGCGCCGTAAATCCCGCCGCGACGGCTTGTTTCACGCCCGATTCGCTCCGCTCGCCGACGGCGGGAATCTAATCGAGTTACAGACGGCGGGCAGGGCCTCGCGACGCGCGGCTACGGCGCACTGCGGAGACCGCCCCGGACCGAAGACAGGCCCGTGGTGCATGCCTACTCCACGGGAGGGGGGTCGAATGGACCGCTAGGTCTCATTGGAGGGCTGTTTATAGATCCTAACCCCCCCCACTCCCCACACACCAGCACACACACCAACACACACACACACCAGCACACACACACGCCAACACACACTTACCGGCACACACCCCAAAAAAGGTATATGCTTGCTGCTCTTAGTTTACTTACACTTGTGTACCCCACTTTGCACACAGTGTTCAAATGTGTACCATACCATCTGGGCTGTTTGTCCGTTCTGGATTCAGTTCATTCGGCTCAGGAAATCATTTATCGAATTAAATTCACTTACGGAATTGAAAATGGCCATGATTTTATTTGGAAGTGATTCACCCATCTCATATAATTCCAGTGAATTTCCTGACGTGGTTGTTGGTTATTTTTGTTGTATGTTTTTTTTTGCGAGCGTGGGTGTGTGGGCCGTTTCCTTTCATGTGCGACTGAGTGGCCGCATCTGGACACCGGCGTTCCTCCGGGATCAGGCCGTCCGCGGAGCGACCGCGCGGGAACGCCGGCCGGCCTGCCCGCGGCGGTAAACGAGACGTGAAACCCACCGTGGCACCTGCCTGGCACCGCGGGAGGAAGCACCTGCTCCCCGTCTCCGCCTGTCCCCGTCTGTCACCGCCCGCACGCCCGCCCGCACGCCCCGTCCTGCCCTGGCCTCACGCGGGGCACAGATGCCGTTACGCAAAGAGGGAGAGCTGCTCCACATCTGCCGCGGCCCGATTAATTACCCGTGAGGCCCTGCGTGCTGCGGCCAGATGTGTTCTGGGAGGTGCTGATGTCACACTGGTCAGAGAGCCCAACCAGGCCTGTCCGCCTGCCTCACATTAACATCCACATCCACGCGAATGATTCATTCATTATTATTAATTACCTACGGTGCGATCTGTACGCTTTGGACAGTGACATATTTTCTGCTGTAATGGCTCTGTACTCCAGCAGACTATCTATACTGTACAGAAAAGGGCTGTAATTCGTAGCACGGTTCACCCAATATGGATGTAAATACCCTCATATTACAGCTAATGCTGACTGACCTAAGCTGGGGGATTGTGGGTAATGACTGACCTAAGCTGGGGGATTGTGGGTAATGGTAGAAGGGGACATGCATGCTCACGTCCCCCCCGCAGGAGTCTGGTGTTTATTTACCCCCCCAGGGCGGGGTAATTACCCGTCTCACATCCTCACTTGCGGTACATGACACGGGAGCATGGGAAAGGAACCTGATACTCCTTCGTTTCCGGGGGACTCATTTGTCGGGCGCACTCGGGGGAGTGGCAGCCGGGAAGCGCACGTTAACACACGTACCTGAGAGCGTGTTTTTCTTAGTACTCCTGTTCCTCGTGTCCGTGGCTCCGGGGACGACCTCATAACAGGACCAGGAAGGGCCCGCGGTTTCCTCCCTCCTCTCGTATTCTCTCTCTCTCTCTCTCTCTCTCGCTCTTTCTCTCTCTCGCTCTCCGCTTCACTTTTTCTCCCACTGTGAGCTGAACGAGGACCAGCGAATCCTTAATCGCCGAATTGTTCTACCGTGCCCTAAAAAAAACCCCCCACACAAACCCGTTTCCTGAGTAATGAAATTACAAGAGGGTGACATGTTCTGCTTAAAGAGGGTCGGGTCGGATCTTTCCCACGATGCAGCAGTCTTTGAGGAGGGCCCGCGGGGTCGGACGGAGGTCGTCCGTTCGTTCGGTACGGACGCTTCCGGCTCGCGGGCGAACACCCTCGCTCAGGTTCCCCCGTCGGGGTCTAATTTGTTTCTGGTTTTCCGTTCGGCAGATTTCCTCTCCTCCCCGCCGTCATCCGTGAACTCTAAACACTCGCACAGACGCAGGCACACCAGTGCTCATCTTTCACTGCCAGCCTCGCACATGCGGTCTGGCCTTCCACCGCTCTCCGCTTCCTACAAGAGCTCTCCACGGCGTCAACAGCTGGTTTTTTAACCCGTGTTCGGTAAATAATGTCAATATTCCATTCGCAATTTAAATATTATCACGGCGTCTATGGAAAGCAGATGGTTCCGTCTGGAGCGGCTGTAGACTTGACTTTGTCCGTTTGCTGTACTTGTTGCAGTTTATTGATGCAGTTGAGTTTTGAGTAACACTGCACGAGGCTGGCAGTGCCACCCCTCTGGATTCAAACCTGCGGCCCCCTGGCTTTGCCACTCTCGTGCGAACGACCGCACGGCCTTCACACAGCTCCCCCAGAGGGACGCGCCATTATCGAGCGCTCTG
>NC_083762.1:3774484-3809484 GCF_963514075.1 Conger conger | reverse complement strand
TTATCCATTTTACTTACATGTCCAAATTATTCTTCTGTTATTGCTGTATTGCCGTCACACTTATTTATGTTTTCGTAATATGAATTTCAGTGTTTTGGTTTTCTTATCTTTGTGGTTTATTTGCTGAACATCGCTGTGTTTGCACATGCTTGTGTGCATGTGAGACAGTGGGTCTGTATTTGTAGGTGCATGCGTGTGTATGCCTGTGTCAAAATGTATGTGTTTGCGTGTATTTGCATGTGTGTGTGTGTGTGTGTGTGTGTGTCTGTGACAGTAGCAGGCATTTGTTTGCATGTACATATATGTACCTTTCATTATCTACGTTATCAGTACATTTGTAAACAGGTACAAGCGTAGCTACAGTTGACAGAGGGTGACACACGTGTGCACATACAGTGCGTGTTCCCCCACACGCGTGTGATGGACGCGTGCGATGCGGGACATGTGAAAGTGGGAATGCAGTCATGCCCGGGGGTCAAGGGTGAATCACGTCAGGGTTGAGAACCTGGGGGCCTTCCAGAACCTTCTGCGGTGACATCACCACTGCAGGTACGGCTGAGGGCCTTGGGCGCTCCGCTGGGACAGGTGGGGGGGGGGGGGGGGGGGGGCTCAGGTATATGTCAGGGTTGTGTGAAAAACACACACGTTCTCACAGGCGAATGGGGAGCTCAGAAACAGACACCCAGGCCTCCCCCGCCTTTGAGACGGATAACACAAACCATGCCTCACTTCCTTTGGGGGACCTCCTGTCACTCCACCTTACCCCTCTCCCCTGGTCCCCACAGTGCAGTGACTCCACCTTACCCCTCTCCCCTGGTCCCCACAGTGCAGTGACTCCACCTTACCCCTCTCCCCTGGACTCCACAGGGCAGTGACTCCACCTTACCCCTCTCCCCTGGACTCCACAGGGCAGTGACTCCACCTTACCCCTCTCCCCTGGTCCCCACAGGGCAGTGACTCCACCTTACCCCTCTCCCCTGGTCTCCACAGGGCAGTGACTCCACCTTACCTCTCCCCTGGTCCCCACAGGGCAGTGACTCCACCTTACCCCTCTCCCCTGGTCCCCACAGGGCAGTGACTCCACCTTACCCCTCTCCCCTGGTCCCCACAGGGCAGTGACTCCACCTTACCCCTCTCCCCTGGTCCCCACAGGGCAGTCACTCCACCTTACCCCTCTCCAGTTTCCCCACAGGGCAGTGACTCCACCTTACCCCTCTCCCCTGGTCCCCACAGGGCAGTACATTCACTGACTCTGAGATCCTGATCCAGACATGCGAATGTAAGCTGACTTTAGCTCACAGTTTTAAATGGTCGTACGCGGAAGTTACAGATGCGCTGAATGGCCTGTTCTCCTGGCAATGTATTCTATTTTTTTAAAATTTTATTTTCACATTTTTTCCCTTTTTCTCCCAATTTGGTAGCCAATTGGACCCCGTCTGATTCAATTAGAGTTAGTGTTAGACACACCGCCCACACCCCGTCCCTCGGCGGCCTGAAGGAGAGCAACACGCCTTCTTCCAGCCGTCTCGCCTCATGCTTGCGGCGATCAGCCAATCCACCGAGTCCCTCCCTCTGGAGCAGCGAGCCAATCACGCCGCTCCACGTGAGCCGGCCAAACCTGGCTTTTGGCAGGACCGGGAATCGAACCCCGTTGACGATGTTTTCTTATTTCACAGACCGGCTGAATGTCCTGTTCTCATCATTATCTGTCATGATGTTCTGGTGTCGCTCCCATTCCGTCCTGTTTCCAGAATGTTCCTGAGCGACAGCGCTCCCGTTTCCAGCTGCTTCCCGATCCCGACCGTCGATCCCGTTAATCACTGTCATCGGAATGTGTCTGTCCTTTTTTTTTTTTTTTTTTTTTTTTTCTCCCACGGGTTTAATTAGTTTTCCTCTCCGAGCCCAAGAAAAACAGGGAATTACGGGAAGGGAGGGCCGGCCGTTCACATGTTGGGAAGATGAAAGCGATCGGGCCGTTATCTGAGCAGTGGGTTCTGGGTCCTCTGCGCTCCAAGTATGGCTGGAATGAGAGGCCTTCTTTACCCAGAATCCTCTTCTGCCTGTGTGTGACCTTGCCCTACTACTGTATGTGTGTCAACAGTTTCCATGGCGATGACCCATAACCCCTCCTGGTTTGGGACACGCCCCCCCCTCGGTCTGGCACCCGGTTTGGGGAAGAGGGTGATGGACTTTTCCTCTGCGTGTCTCTCTCTCCGGACGCGGGCTGTGGTGTAAACACAGACGCTTTCTCCCCTGTGGCTCTGCGTTAGCGTGCAGAAGCGCAGCAGGGTTCAGCCAAACGACAGCAGCCCTGCGCTAACGGGCTAACAGCGAGGTCCCCGCTGTCCTGCCGCGCCTGCTTCCACGGGCCGAATCAGCCTAAATATTTACAATCAAAGGGCCTTTCCTCCAGGCCAGGAGAAAAGCGCACTCAGGGTCCTCTTATTCGAGCTCTGAGCCGTGTTAGTCTCAGAAGCTCAGGAGCGGAACTCACTCCACAGCTTAGTGACTGTGCAGTATATGAGTATTTTTGGCAAGATTTGCTATGTGTATTTCATGCCAATAAAGCGCATTGAGTGGAAACATAGAAATGAGAGAGGGTTAAAGAGAGAGAGAGAGAGAGGGAGACAACAAACGAGGAAAATGTTATATTATAGTTATAAGTTACTAATTGTATGTGTTGTAGATGTAGAATTTGATGTATTTCTCCTGTATGTTTATTGTAGTTCGATTTCCTAATTGCCTAATTGTTATGTTTGTTATTTCTGTGTATGCTTTGGCAATGTAAGTGTGTCCATCACCATGCCAATAACGCTTGAATTTTGTTGAATTGAGAGAACAGAGAGGAGGGGAACAGAGAGGAATACGATGCAGATAGCCTGGAACACCGAGGAGCTCCTGCAGATGTTTTCATTAAATGGAAGCGCATATGTTTTAGTAAAATAACAGCACTGGTGTGGGAAAATGTTTTTTTTTCTTCCCATTTCTCGGCATAAGGGGAGGGAATTCTCC
Organism: Conger conger; assembly: GCF_963514075.1. NCBI lineage: Eukaryota > Metazoa > Chordata > Actinopteri > Anguilliformes > Congridae > Conger > Conger conger. Next base: position 3,806,472 of record NC_083762.1, on the reverse strand, counting down.
GGAACCTGTTTTCCAGCGTTAAACCGTACTAGGCGCAGTTCTGGGGAAAACGTCTATCCCATGGAGTACCCTCCGCTCACACAACGTGTGGGGAACCCGTGTGCGGAACCCATGTGCGGAACAGCGGTCTCTCGCGTTTGTCCTCGGTCCAGCTGGCTGGGGTTCCCGGAGGCGGCGCTGACACGCTGACTTCAGCGTGCGCAGGTGTCTGTCACCGGTCATTCGTCCTTCCGTCCATTCGCTTGACCTTTCCCGTGTATAATCGTATCTGTGATGTCACCCACTGCACTCCCATGGGCTTCTGAAAAGCGTTTTTGGCGGTTTGGCGGAAGTGAATTCTGCCAAGTGTAGCTGGTCCAACAGGCGTGTGAGAGTGATGCACACTGGTCCGGATTCAGCCATTCGTCAAATTACCGTCCCGTCCCGATAGCTGAATAACTTCAGAGACATTCGAAGAACACTGATTGCCAGTACGTTCTCTTGTCAGAGAAAAGCGTATTGCCTTCGTAATCTTACTGTATTTTTGCTGTAATCTTACTGTATTTTTGCTGTAATCTTACTGTATTTTTGCCATCGTAAACCTACGGGACCGTAGATCTCCAGGAAAGAGCGCGCGCTGAAAACACACAGCCATACTGCGGCTGGATAGCCGTGCTGAACCGGACACGGGTTCTGCTGTGGAACGACCCGGGGCTCAGGGAATGACCCGGGGGGTTAGGATCCGCTTCGGCCGAAAGCGCTGACCCGTGACAAATCGGGTGAAACTGTACTCCGGGAGCAGGGCTGCAGCGCTTTCCCCAAACTGCGGCGTTCCTGTTTGTCTCATCGACAGGATCTCCGCCCCCCCCCCCCCCCCCCGCCTCTGTCAAAGGTTGCTGGACCACAGCTGCCAGAAGGGCTTGCTCGCAGTGTTTATTTTGGTTTTTAGTACACTGGGTTGATTAAATTTGGAAAGGAATGTATTGCAGAGCTTGCTTTGGTACCCCGTACCCCCCTACCCCGCCACCCCCCTCTTAAAACCCCCCAAATCGTAATGGGCAGAGAAAGCACACGCAGCCGAACTGGAGCGTAAAAAAAAAAAAAAAAAGAACCGCAGAAATTTCAGCTGCCTCTCTGGTCCCGCTCTCCGTCTGTCGCTGTAAACTCCACCGGACAGCGTGAGTTCAGTTAGGATTTCTGTGGTGGCTGCTCTAATCTCCCGGAGAATTCCCAAGCTGTTTGTCCTCGGGAACGCCGGCGTTCCGCGTGCACGTGCGTTGAGGGGGGGGGTTGGGGGGTGGTTAACGCTCCTCGATTGATAGCGTTTTTTTTCCCAGCGTCCCCAGTGGCCTGTTGTCATCTCAGATTCAGCACTCGTCTTTTGAACTCAATCAGAAACTTTTCATTTTCTCATGTCTGACTCCCGGCCCCCCCACCGCCCCCAGCTGATCCATCAGCAAAGCTGGGAATGATTCTGCCTCCCCTTCAGCGAAAACACTCCCGCAGGACGCACGTGATGGAGACGTCCCACTATTCCCCCAGAACACCCCGAAACCCTCCCCCCTCATCCCTCCTGCATCACTACATCTCCATTTTGCAGTGACCCCAAAAAATTATGTTAAAGAGAAAAGTTTCTCTGTTTCAACATCCAGCAAAAAATGAATTAAATAAAAAAAATAGAGACCCTCACCAGGGCTTGCTCTCTCTGGATCAATCTCCATTTTTCATCCCTCGCCCCCCCCCCCCCGGCCCCTCGCCCACCCGACCCTCTCCTCTCCCCCCCCGCCCCCCTCCGTTCCCCAGTAATGGCTCTTCCTGGTGTTCAGGGTCTCCTGCCTCGTAAGCCCCGCCCCCCACCTTGAGAGACAGCGGGATGCTTTTCGCCCTCGCCGACATCGTTAAGGGCTCGTCTAATGAAAAGCAAATATATTAATCATATGCAGCGATCTCCCTCTCCCCCCTTTTTTAACGCTCTGTTCCTCCAGCTGGGGGGGGGGGGGGTGCGGAGCGCAAAGGGAAAGAGGAAGACCCAGCTGGTCCCATGTTTGGCCCCCAGGGTCCCGTCCCTCCCCCCTTCAGGTTAACGGCGACTGGGGTCGGCTTTGAGCCCTCGTCCAAAAGTCCTGCGTGAGACCGACACTCTCGCCTCTGCTAACGGCAACAAACAGCGGTGTGTCGCGTCGAATTCATTCCCCTGTGCGTACCCCACACACCCCCTCTTTGGTTCCGAGCAGCTTGTGACCACAGATATGCACAACCTTTTCCAAGATTTTCAGCACAAAACAAACAACACGCCACATAATGCATGCAGGCCTTCAGGGAGCAGGAGAGCGGAGGATGCTGGGACATGTTAAATAATAATAATTTAGCTGATGCTTTTATCCAAAGTACTATTACAGTTGATTTGTCCAAGCAGGGGACGATCCTCCCCTGGAGCAATGTGGGGTTAAGGGTCTTGCTCAAGGGCCCAACAGCCCTGCTGATCTTATCGTGGCTACACCGGGGCTTGGACCACCAACCTTTCAGGTCTCAGTCATGTACCTTAGCCGCTACGCTACAGGCTGCCCTGTATAGGAAGGACACATTTCCTATAGCCGGAAGGGCAGCTTTGAGGGTAATACTTCAGTCTGACCTGTGTCTGATGGTGATGTGTGGTTTTAACTGGGATTGCTCTAGCATACTCAAAAACACAAATTGGATGTTTTTTTTTGTTCTTCGTTTCCTCTGCAAACGGTCTGACACCCCATCAATGAGGCTGGGCGAACTCTTTCACCCCCCCGCTTCCCGTGCCCCCCGCCCCCCCGCGCCCCCGTGCCCCCCGCCCTCCCGTGCCCCCCCGCGCCCCCCCCCCCCCCCCCCGCCCCCACACATACGTTATCCAGACCGCCTCCACTCAGCTGAAGAGGTCTGAACCCAAAGGCTCATCTGGAGGGGCCCTGCTCTTTTAAGTGGACTTTGAAGCTCCCCAGAATCGGTAGCAGTCGTTTGGCCGGAGGTGCTCTCCGCTTGACGTTCCCCAGCCTCCGCTCTCGGCGTGACGTGGCAGGTTGACCTCGTCCCGTGAATACGGCGACCCACTGACCGTGCCCCCGACTCTCACCAGGGGCGCAGCTGGCCTGCCAGTACGTATGAGGTGTGAGGCATGATGGGAAATAGAGAGTTGTGCCCACAGTAACGCAAAGGAAAAACCGTCATCCGTCATTTCAAAATATACCCTGCTGTACAATCCAGATAAGGCAGCATAAACGGAGCTGGTCTCGCTGGTTATGAAGCTGGTCTCGCTGGGGTATGAGCTGGTCAACCAGCTCGTGCTAGCCGACCAGTTACCAGCGGTTTCAAAAACCTAGCTTGAGCTGTTTCTATCAGCATGGCGCTCTACGTGTTTTTTAATGGAAATGATACAACGTATCATGTCAAGATTCGTTAAATGATGCTTTTCAGGAATGGGGCCAAAGTTAGTGTCTGTGTTGGGTACTCTGGGGACCCCCACATCTGTTCATATGGGAGCCCACCCCCACGGCACCCCCCCCCCCAATCCCGCTTTTGCCCCTCACACTCACACGGAGCGATCCATCTTTAGAATGAGACGTTAAACCACTGTGGCCATTACAGACCCTGTGATACTCTTCACAGAGATGACCTGGGTAAATTCCAAACCTGGCTCGTTCAATCAGCCACCAAATTATCCCCCGATTTACATCACGTCACATTATTGGCGTCTGCATCTCATCCGGAGTGATGTACAGTTGATTAGACTAAGCAGGAGACAATCCTCCCCTGGAGCAATGCAGGGTTAAGGGGCCTTGCTCAAGGGCCCAACGGCTGTGTGGATCATATTGTGGCTACACCGGGATTAGAGCCACTGACCTTGCGCATCCCAGGCATTTACCTGAACCACTACGCTACAGGCCGCCCCAATAATGTAATTTAATTGGCACAACAAAAAAAAAAGCATTCTGTTGCAAAATGGCTGCCCTCATCTCTATAAAGCGCTTTGAGTGTGAGAATGATCTTACAGCAAGTCCACAGCCGCGGGCGAACAGAGAGAGCGTGGGAAGCCAATGCACTTTGCGTTTACATTTTACACATTTTTTACATTCAGCAGATGCACACATCCAGTGAGTTACATTTATGTGTGCGTCTGGCCGTTTATTCAGCCGTGTGTTTACTGAAGACGTCAAGGTTTGGGAAACTTCACTCCAGGGTTTTTCCACCTGGGGAACTGAACCTGTTTGACTCGTACCTATAAACCCTGTTACAGCAGACCTTTTTCCATTTAAAAAAATATTTATTTCATTTATGTGTTTCTTTGATGTAAATACTTGTTGGCAGCATGGTTGCATAGTGGTTCGCACTGTTGCCTCACAAGAATGATGTCCTCGGTAGCTAGATGCTCTCTGTGTGGAGTTAGCATGTTCTCCCCATGTTCATGTGGGTTTATGGGGGTACTCCGGTTTCCTCCCACACTCAAACACACGCGTGTCAGGTCAGGTGAGCTCCTGCCGTTGCCCTTGACCGAGGCACCGGCCTCAGAACTGGAGTCGGTCCCCGGGCACTGCACTGTGGCTGCCCACTGCTCCTAGGATGGGTCAAACGGAGAGGACACATTACCCCATGGGGTTCAGTAAAGTATATCTTACAAACAGTGCAGAATGGTAACGTTTTGGCGGTTTCACTGTCTCGCGTGTTATCGTGTTTTGCGTGAGGATTCCTGTTCTGTGCTCTCTGAGCTGACACCTGCAGACCGCGGCGGGATTCTCGCACTCAGCCTCCGTTGTTACGATGTAAACACGCGTGTGGAGCCGGCCGTCTCCGCACACGCGAGGGGCGAGGGGCGAGGGGGTGAGGGGGGAGGGGGGGTGAGAGCTCTCGTTAAAACGTCTCTTCCCTTATCTGGGCATCCGCGTGTCTGACCGCCCCCGTTTTTTTATCCTCCTGTTCCGTTGCCATGGCGGCAACTGCTCATCCACCTGTTTCGTTTCCGCGGTTCCCGTACTGCAAAAAGTGTCAATTCATCTCTAGCAGAGTAGTCCCAGGGTCCCACACCAAAGGACAGGCATGTCAGGTTAGGTGTGCTCCTGCTGTTGCCCTTGACCAAGGCCCTGGCCTCAGAACTGGAGCTGGTTCCTGGGTGCTGCACTGTGGCTGCCCACTGCTCCTAAGTAAACTAGGATGGGTCAAATACAGAGGATAAATTACTCCATATGTTTCTTGCTGGGGGAATTGAGATGCTGATGTCTATTCTGCATGTTTCTGTGTGTGTGTAGCTGTGTGTGTGTGTGTGTGTGTAGCTCTGTGTGTGTTTCTGTGTGTGTGTGTTTCTGTATGTGTGTGTAGCTCTGTGTGTGTTTCTGTGTGTGTGTGTGTGTAGCTCTGTGTGTGTTTCTGTGTGCGTGTGTAGCTGCGTGTGTTTTTCCGTAGCTGTGTGTGTTGTGTGTGTTTCTGTGTGTGTGTAGCTCTGCTTGTGTTTGTGTGTGTGTTGTGTGTGTCTGTGTGTGTGTAGCTCTGCGTGTGTTTGTGTGTGTGTTGTGTGTGTCTGTGTGTGTGTAGCTCTGCGTGTGTTTCCGTATATGTGTGTGTGTGTTTCTGTATGTGTGTGTAGCTCTGTGTGTGTTGTGTGTGTCTATGTGTGTGTAGCTCTGTGTGTGTTGTGTGTGTTTCTGTGTGTGTGTAGCTCTGCGTGTGTTTCTGTATGTTTAGACCATGTCGGAGAGGCTGCTCTAAATCCTCCAGTAACTGCTCTGTGACGGCTGCAGGGTGCCTCTCCCTCTGATCGGCGGGACGTGATTCACGGCCAGCGTCTCCCCGCGCTTTCACGATAATAAACGAGAACAAACTTCTTCCAGATCAGTTGACGAAACGTGATCTCCAGTCATTTAAAAAAAAAAAAAAAAAGATTTACGATCTCCCGAGGAATTTCTCTGTAAATATTACAGCCGACTCATTAAGTGGGTGAGCGCTTAAACTGGGGTTTTAAAGGGGCGGGGGGGGGCAGTTTAGGGGATATGAACAGAATGCCATTTGTTGTGCCTTTTGTGTGTCCCCCCGGCCCCCCCCCCCCCCCTTCGAGGCCCCCGATTTTCTTGCTTTTCGTGAAATGTCGGTAGTTTCCCCTGACAGCTGGGAGAGTTTAGCCGGACCGTTAAAGGACAGCGTGGGTTCTTGGTAATAAAGGCTCAGCCTAATGTTGCCTTCATGTGCGGTCTGTGCGTGTGCGTGTGTGTGTGTGTGTGTGTGTGTGTGTGTGTGTGTGTGTTTTTTAAACACTTTTAAACGCTTTTCCGAACATGTACAAGCATCCGCACAGCGCAGACGGTGAGACCACAGAGCGTGTTTTCATTTGTAATTACGTAAGTCGTCCGATTCGCCTCGTCCAATTATGTTCTGGTGACTCCTGGTCCGGTTCAGCTCATTGGACCGCAGACACCAGAGTCCCACCATGGTAGTGTCAGACAGGGGGTCTGGTTAATGAGCCAATTGGCTTACCCCCTCCCTCCGTGCGTGGAATACTCAAATTCACTCTGCTCCATGTCCTCCCGATTGTGTTGTTGTGTCACACAGACGCACACACACGCTCGCGCACACACACTCACACCACAAACACACACACACACACACACTCACTACAAACACACACACACACACACACAATGCAACTACCAAAACCCTCCTCCACGTTTCTGCCCTAAACATGCTATGGGGCAGCATTAATAATGTCTCAATGGTGTTGAGTGAAGAAAAAAGTCCTCGTAAACATGGTAAAACCAGACAACAGGGCTTCAGTGGCACCGTACACTCAAACCTGACTCATTAGGAACACAAATCAGCCTCTCCCAGATGAGGCACCCTGAACCCAGCAAGAACACGATAATTTTTTTACTGGAAACCATTTAGGAAACGAGACATTTCCGACTGCAAAAAAACCCCCCAAAACTGTCCCCTGAGGGGGGGTGGAGCCATACGCGTGTTTTTGTTGTGTAGCGTATGGTCAGCAGGTGTGACATCACACTGTGATGTCACCGAGTCGGGAAATGCCAATTGCGCAGGGCGTGGCACAGACACAATTACAGCATTTAGGGTTTTTTACAATATTTTTCCCAAAGGGACGCACAGTTGATTAGACTAAGCAGATAACAACCCCCCCCCCCCCCCCTCCAGCAATTCAGGGTTAAGGGCCTTGCTCAAAGGCCCAACAGTTGCACAGATCTTATTCTGACGACCACCAACCTTTCTGGGTCCCGGTCATGCAGCTTAGCCATTCGGCTACAGGCTGCCCCCCCCCTCCCCCCCCCCGACAGCACACACGCACTCCGCCGCGCGTGTGACAGCGCCTGTCTGTCAGCGGGTCGGCTGCATCAAAAACTCTTTTTTCCCCTTTCAACCCCCTTCCTGCCCCTTCTCCCCCCCCCCCCCCCTTGGCGAACATGGTCTCCACTCCGTCACACCTGATTTCATCAGATCTGAGGCGCCAAAAAAACACACACATAAACACACACACACACACACACGCGCACATAAACACACACACACACACACACACACACACATAAACAACACACACACACACACACGCGCGCACATAAACACACACACACACACACGCACACATAAACAACACACACACACACACGCGCGCGCACATAAACACACACACACACACACACGCGCACATAAACACACACACACACACACACACACATAAACAACACACACACACACACACACGCGTGCACATAAACACACACACACACACACACACATAAACAACACACACACACACACACGCGCACATAAACACACACACACAGGCACGCACCATCAAACGCTCGTCTCACTCTCTACCGATCTTAAACAAATAAACACCCTCTGTTGTCACATTAGCACTGATCCGGTGTGATTACTCTCAGGCCTGAAGCCTTCCTCAACGCCCCCCACCCCCAGCCCCCAAACCCCCCCACCCCTATATGACTATAACCAGACCTCTCCTCCTCTGTGTCAATCAAACGCAGCGCCTCACCCAGACTCCCCCATTTTAGATCTGCCCTGAACACCATTTAACATTTTACACTTCAGTCATTTGGCCAACGCGGCTCGCGAGATGTTGTGGTCGAGGCGAGTTCCCCCTCATCACTGCGAAGCACTTTGAGTGTGAGAAAAGCGCTATACAAATGCATCTCTCTGTCTGTCTAAGTTCCTCAACAAGTGAGGCCCGTATTGTGCCGTATCAGGTTAGCGGGTCTGGAAGCGTGGCGGATAAACACCGCGGCGCGCTGAACCGGCACCGCGGGAAATCCGCTCAGGAATCGGGAGCCCTGATTGGCCGGGGCGGGGGGGGCGAAGCACCTGTTTGCAATCGCGTTTCGCCGGAGCGCGGGGTGAATTACCCCCCCCAAAGCGTTTCAGCGCACGCAGCCCCCCCCCCCCCCCACCCCCCGGCCTGTTTTCCCCGGTATCCCATCGCAAAATAATGTCTGGTTTGTTTTTCCGGACGGGATCCAGGGCCTTGGGGGACGGGGCTGTTTACGCTGGGAGGCCCCGGGAGCGGGGAGTGTCGGAGAGGCCGGTCGAGGAACGCCGGCGTTCCCAGCGGCGTTCCCAGCGCCGGCATTCCCAGCGCCGGCGTTCCCAGCGGCCCTCCGTTCGCGGTCAGACGTTTTCGCTTCGCCCCGAAGCGGACGAGCGCACCCCGCCCCGCAGAGAGTCCGAAACCTCCGGCCTTCTGGGCGAAACCGCTGCCAAGGACCCGCTACGCCAACTGGGCCGATTGGGGGGGGGGGGGGACCGGGTGAACCGCGGACCGGTCTGTGGACTATCCCAGAATCCTCTCTGTTGTGGTGACACTGTGCAATCTGCGGTTGCACATTTCTGCGCAAGTTCCCTGTGTTATATTTATGATTTGATTTGTGTTTTCTGGGGAAAAGATACAAACTTGGACGGCATTTTTCCTGTTGTTTTCTACTTCTGTGTTTTTTTTTTTGTTTTTTTTTTATGAGTATAAATGCAGAAAAAGACCTAAATTAGGATGAATTTGGGAAAAAGCTGATGTGCAGGCTAGATGCTCTCAAGGATAAAATTGGCAAGCAGTGATTATCTGCCTCTGGAATCTTCTTTGCGGCTTTATTGTGTCCCAGATTTTCCCTCTTCGTACACACACACACACACACACACACACACACACACACTTCATTGTTCTTGGGTCTCCTGGCAACATCCAGTGGACAGACACATTTGTCAATGTACCTCCCATCTTGACCGAGGCCAAAACATAGTTAAATGTCAAACATTGCCTTCTGGGGCAGCCTGTAGCGTAGTGGTTAAGGTCGGTGGTTCAATCCCCGGTCTCACCGCAATAAGATCCGCACAGCCGTTGGGCCCTTGAGCAAGGCCCTTTACCCTGCGTTGCTCCGGGGTAGGATTGTCTCCTGCCAAGTCTAATCAACTGTATGTCGTTCTGGATGAAAGAGTCTGCCAAATACCATGAATGTAATGTAATGTTATGTACATCACTGGGACCCGGAAGGTTGGTGGCTCCAGCCCCAGTGTAGCTACTGCTGCTCATGATGTCAGACCTGGTGTCTTCACTTTCTCTCTCAGTCTCTCTTTCTCTTTTACTCCCTCTCTCTTTCATACCCACCCCTCCCCCCATTCTCTCGCTCCCTCATTCTGCCTGTGCCCCATAATATTTCTCCTTTTTTCTTCTTTGTCTCTGAACCGAACAGAGAGAAGTGAAGGGCACATTCTGTGTGTGGGTGTCAGAAAGTGGCTTTATTTGAACAGTCTCTGTGTATACGGCACTGTACAGAGGCGTTTATTTATCCATGGCTAATTTATTGTCTCTCAGGCAGCATTTACATCTGGGGGCGCGACCCTAGCCGGACAGGACTGTTTTGGTTGGTAGCGCGCTGCTGTCTGGGAGCGGAGCCGTATGTTCATATACGAGCGCTTCACTTTATTACATCGGAGACGCTGTCTGGAGTGGGACTTCAGCAAGAAACTGCTCATGTGACAGACTGCCCTGAATCTGTGATGTCACTGTCCTGCCGTATCAGTGATTCTATGATGTCACTGTCGTGTAACACCAACGATTCCGCAATGCCGCAATCCTGTGACGCCACTTATTGTGTGATGTCACAGTCCAGTGACATCAGGATGCTCAGAGAGACAGAGACTAGATTCACTATCTGTTTACTATACCAATTGTTGGTACATTACATTACATTACATTACGTGGCATTTAGCAGACGCTCTCATCCAGAGCGACGTACAACAAAGTGCAAATCAAACACAAGAACACATGCAAAAGTGGACCTGAGAGGACAGTACAGTTCCGTACAGTTCAGTTGGTACAGAGATCAAGTGTACATCAGTAAGGCCCAAAGCTGCAGTGTTTCCTAAGGCCTTCTTTGCCACCCAGCTAGAGGGCTCACACCTGCTGTTAGGCCTTGTGTGTAAACGGCACCCCGACTCCTCCTAAACGGCAACGTAAGGGCGCACGCACACACACCCCACCGAAAAACCAGCTGTCAGGAACGTTTCATCACTTTGAGTCCAATGACTTCACACGGAAAAGAGGAACTTTGATAACATGCTTCACAAGGAGTTGCTCAGCGATTCACGACGCACAGCGCGAGGCTCACGGAGTGCGATCCACAGGGATTAGAGAATGTCGATGTCACGGAGTTACCCCCGTTGGACCGCATCTGTGTGTTCATTTATTTATTTATCCTTTTATCCTTTATTTATTTTGGGCATTCTTTAACGGTGACGAGGGCAGGGTAGTGTTGCCAGCAGATGTTCGGGTTTTCCGACCAGAATGTCTGCTTTTCAAATTATTTGTACGTGTCCGGTTCGGGGTCCCTACCGAAGAATGTGCTCTCGTGTCTGGTGTCTGGTCTGAGACGTCGATGGGAGGAATTCAGGGTTAGTTTGTAATTCATACACATGTCAGTGGCTCTTTAGTTCTTAGAACCCCCGCCCCCAGTGCACTAAAGGTACAAAAAACTGCCTAAAACAGTAGAAATGCTTGTCGCTGGGGCAGTGCCCTATTGGTACGTAGAAATCGTATCCTAACCAGCGATATATAATTCATTTGTACCGTTTTCTGGCCCCTCCGCTGTCACTTTATTTCTGAGAGTGTGTCTCCCAGCTCCCGATTACACTTCCAGCTGTGCACGCTGTAGCTGTACATGTTGTAGCTGTACATGTTGTGGCTGTGCATGTTGTGGCTGTGCACATTGTGGCTCTGCATGTTGTGGCTCTGCACGTTGTGGCTGTGCACATTGTGGCTGCGCACACGTTGTCCGGTTTTGAGGAATTCTAAATCTGGAAAGCCTAGAATGGGGGTGTGTGGTTGGTTGGACTGAGGAGACTGAGGGCTGGATGGGGGAGGCGTTTGGCACGCAAAGGCCATCAGAACAGGAGGCCCAGGTGTTTAATGGAGGTGATTAAGGCCCGTATCTGCCTCTTTCTGATAGGCCTGCCTGGAGAGCCACTCTTCAGCGGCAGAGTGTGGATAAAGTTTACAGAAATATAGTCTCTCTCACACGCTCTCTCTCTCGTTGCGTGATGCCGAATGAAGTCCTGTTCCATCTGTGTTCCTGAGAGGCGGGCGGGCGCTCCAAGTAAAAACAACCGTGTCAAGGTCAAGTCATCACAATTTTTCGAATGCTGACGGCGAGCTATTTAAACTCCGGGACACGCAACCTCTGCTTTTATGTGCCCACTTGAGACCGGAGACGCGTAAAATGGCCTCCCTCTTGTGGGTACTTTCAGGCTCGTTCGTGACCTCGCTGACAAGCTACACCAGGGTGGAGGGGTGTTTATGTGCAGAGCCGGCTACAGAGACGGACAAAATGGCTGCTGACACCTGAGAGGGAGAGAGAGAGAGAGAGAGAGAGAGAGAGAGAGAGAGATGAGAGAGAGAGAGGAGAGAGAGGGAGAGGAGAGAGAGAGAGAGAGAGAGAGAGGAGAGAGAGAGAGAGAGAGAGGAGAAGAGAGAGAGAGAGGGAGAGAGAAAGAGAGAGAGAGAGAGGGAATGAGAGGGAGAGAGAGAGGGAGAAAGAGAGAGAGGGATAAAAGGAGATTGGGATAGAGAGATGGGGAGAGAGGGTGAGAGAGGGAGAGAGAGAGAGAGAGAGAGGGATAAAAGGAGATAGGGATAGAGAGATGGAGAGAGGGGGTGAGAGTGGGAGAGAGAGAAAGAGGGATAAAAGGAGATAGGGATAGAGAGAATGGACAGAAAGGGGTGAGAGAGAGAGAGAGAGAGAGAGAGGGAGAGAGGGAGGAGAGAGAGAGGGATAAAAGGAGATTGGGATAGAGAGCTGGGGAGAGAGGGTGAGAGAGGGAGAGAGAGAGGGAGAGAGAGGGATAAAGGAGATAGGGATAGAGAGATGGAGAGAAGGGGTGACGAGAGGGAGAGAGAGAGAGGGATAAAAGGAGATGGAGGGAAGTGACAGGGACAGGAGTATCCGTCAGGATTGGGTTCCTCGTCTCCATGGTGACGCTGAGGTCACGGCGCCATGGCGGGAGAGAAGGCCGGCGGTAAGGGGCGGGGCTTGCTCCGCGGGTCCCTTTCATGTTCCGCGCCCCCACCCTGAGCTCGATAAATCCCCCAAAGTGGGCGAGAATTCACGGAACTCTGCACATGCCGTCGTACGGAACTCAGATTTCACCCTGTTTCAGATCGGGAAACACCCCCGCCCCCCCAAACCCCCGCTCTGTGAATGTTGCCCCAAGGCCCTGTTTAGCGAAGGGGTTCAAGAAATATTTGGGCTGTGGGCGGTGGGGGGGGGTGGGGGGGGGTTTGGGGGGTTAAATGGAGCTGACCCCAAAGGTCCCATTTTAAGTTCGGTGTGATTTAACTTCTGAGAGCGTGAGAAACCCACACCACACAGGACTCAGTTAAGATGGTGAGAACAGTGCTCAGGTCGGCCACTTGGGGGCCGCTGTTGAGAACCGAGGTACCAAAATAGGGAGAGAGGCAATCTTTGTGGTCATTTTACACAAAGAAAACAAGAAGAAGAGCAGCTCCACCAATCACAAGTACATTGATATTGTAACAACCACTACAACAGTGATTGGTGATTGGTCAATACTACCAAGTACTACCAAAACCCTGTGGCTACCCAATCTAGTTGTATCCACCAAATTCTCCCAGTTTTATTTTTCCTGAATTGTGAAGGAACTTCTCGGTAGCTGAATCTTGATGCCTTTGCCCAGGAGGACACTATTTGGCAGTCTTATGGTGTCTGTCTGCATAAGATATAATACTTTTATGAGAATATGGCAGTGGCATTTGCTGCGAAAGATTCTCTGATATGAACTGCTAAGTTCTATACTGGAGATTACGGAACAGCTGAACATCTGGTGCAAATGAGTTATTGGTCGTAGATCTTCAAGGCAACTGAAGTAACGTTATACTTTGGATAAATACCATAAAGCCACATATGCTGTTTTTTATGCTGTAGTTGATTTGTGATCACCTAGCACACGTTAGGGGATTAAAAAAAAGTCTTATATAGTTATTTTAGGGATGATATGATGAATGATAAATGATTTCTCAGCTGCGGTGAAATGTGCAGCTTCTGAAAAGGGTACAACAGCGCCATTGAGCGTGTGGTGGCTGGAAATGGAAGTGCATGTCTGTGTATGTCGCCGTTTTGAAGGATAGCTTGAGAGCAAGTGGCCAAAACCAGGCTTCTTTTTTTGAAGCTCATTCCCTGGTCACGCTGAGAGACTGTGCACACTAGTGTCACTGTGGTTGGCTACAGTATAGGTACTTCAGATCCACTTTCAATCTAAAGTCAATAGTACAACTGTGGTCAAAATAAAAAAAAAATTCCACAAGAAAATTTAGTTGCAATCTGTGTTTTTTCCTTCATCTAATGCCTCCCCGCGTCCCGATTTTCTTTAAGTTGTTGCGTTATTCGGACAATACAGCGATACTTCGTGGACGAATCTGGGACAGTATCACTTGGTTGTAGGTCGGTCTGGATAAGAGCGTCTGCTAAATGCCTGTAATGTAATGGAATGTAATGGAATGTAATGGAATGTAATGAAAGATCACATCACTCTCTCTCACACACTTAGTGGAGGAGCCACAGCGGCTTCCCTACTGCGCAGTCTCTGGCTCCAAATTCTACGACATGATTGCGCTGGTAACTTGAACTCCCCGGCTTAAAGAACGCTTTTCACGAGTCCGTGGACAGTCAGCGGGCGGTGTAACAGGCACTCGGTTCGTTTTTTTTTCTACAGCCTTCGCTTGAAAGTCACATAGTGGCCATTGAACTTATTATTTACATTCCACGCGACGATGCTTTCCGCAATGGCAGCGTATGGAGGCTCTGAGACTCACCACCGGCAGATGTGGGTTAGGAAGTTTGTGTTTGGTAGGAGATCCGCATGTCCCCCTGGGGAATTGGGATAAACGGCGTGTGGTGTGTGTGTGTGTGTGTGTGTGTGTGTGCCCGAGTGTGTGTGTTCATAAGGCGCACGTGATCCCCCTACCACTGGTGCGTGAACGAAAGTAGCAATAATTGATGTATTTTGTAAATATACAGGATGTTTTGACTAGATTAGTTATGTATCGCTTTGATTTAATATTTCATAATATTTACATTTTTCCCGTGATCTCAAAAAAATGCAGTTGTCTGTCAGTGACTCCAGACGGAGTGTATGTTTCTGTCAGGGCATTTTTCGGTGATGCACAGGAACAGGAACTGACTGATTAGCGGGACGGGTTGGGTGTGCGGGGTGAGGCCTGCTGTGAAAACATTCACACGCTAATCTGCGTCTAACACGGAAACCCCGCTAATCTGCGTCTAACACGGAAACCCCGCTAATCTGCGTCTAACACGGAAACCCCGCTAATCTGCGTCTAACACGGAAACCCCGCTAATCTGCGTCGAACACGGAAACCCCGCTAATCTGCGTCTAACGCGGAAACCCCGCTAATCTGTGTCTAACACGGAAACCCCGCTAATCTGCGTCTAACACGGAAACCCCGCTAATCTGCGTCTAACACGGAAACCCCGCTAATCTGCGTCTAACACGGAAACCCCGCTAATCTGCATCGAACACGGAAACCCTGCACCAGCCCCAGAGCCCCCCCCCCGTCCCCACACTCTGACCACACCCGAATCTGGGCCTATAGCGTGAATACCTTTACAGTTAGCAGAGCTACAAGATCAGTATTTCACTACCAGTAATATCATGAGTTCTACGTGTAGCTTCCATTTATACTCTGTGTGATAGAAACATCATGTCTTCCGCAAGAAAATAAAAATCTTTTTTTTATTTCACATTTGTTTGTTGTACCCGGCTTGGCTCATATTGCGATTGTTTTATTTGCAGAATCACCTGGGACCAGTATCAAAAAGCAGGATAACTTTATTAAACACATGTACTTTAGTCCATGTTCCAGATTTTGGGCGGCCTGTCGGTACATGACCTGGAAGGTCGGTGGTTCAAGCCCTCTTGTAGCCGCAATAAGACCAGAGCAGCTGTTGGGCCCTTGAGCAAGGCCATTAATCCCACATTGCTCCAGGGGGATTGTCCCCTGCTCTAATCAACTGTAAGGTGCTTTGGATAAAAGCGTCAGCAAAGAGACACATTATTTTATGATGGATTTGGGAGGGTTCTGGGTTTTACTCAGAGCTATTGTCCAGCTGCTCCGTGATGCAGGGTCCTGCTTTGCTCTTTTCACCCGCAGGGTGTGTCAGATTTTGTGTGAGTTTATTGCAGATCCCTGTAGCATGAATCAGACCATCGTTCCCTCTCCCCTGTCAGGGAGGGGAGGGGAGGGGGTGGGGGGTCTGGGGGCTCCTGAGGTTGCTGCTCTCAGCGGGGGATGGGGGACCCCTTAATATCGCGCCTCGGGGCGCGGCTAAATGAGCGCGATGTTTGTACAACTGAAGTGAGTTTGCGTTTTTTTTTGCCAGGCAGACTGAGATACAGTACACTAGCGCATTGTTTCCTGACCCGCGGGGGAAACACTGATTAAGCTCGTCTCTGAACCACGGGCTTCAAGCTCTGTTCTGGGACGGCCCAGAGATCTCTGATCCCTTCACCGCCCCCCCCCCCCCCCCCCCGTAGACCCACAATGCCCTGCTGCGAGGGGGCACGGTTCTGGACGTCCCCCTTGGAACGAATTTCAAAGCTCTGGATTCGAGGAGGAAGAGCGGACGCAGAATTAACTCTGACAATCGATTAGGACCCCGGACACGTGGAGATGGTTGACACGGACCGTCTCCCCCGGGACCGTCCCCCCTCCCCCACCCCAAATCCCCGCGAAGGGACTGGACCCGCGCCAGTCTCCCCCGTACGAGGGTAGCTGGTGATATTCCAGGACAGTTCCCCAGTGGCTGCGTTCTTACGGGTCCACGCAGACAGCCTTCTGACCGAGGATGCGGCCCCACCACGAGCATCGATCACAGCGTTATTTCACAGAGAGAGCGGTCACTGTGTGGAACAGCTTGCCAGGGCGTGTAGCGTAGAGGCAGAAACACTGGGGGTTTTCAAGACCGGGCTTCATACGGTGCAAGGGACGATCTAGTTTTTAGATAAACTAAGGTACCTTAGGTACACTTTAGTGGTGGAAAAATGGCAAGCATTGCTGGACAGAATGGAATTTTATTGTTGTCGTTATGGTTTATGTTGCTTTCTTATGTTATACTATGTTTATGTCATGCTATATTATGTTGTTATGTTATTATGTTTTGTTATGTTATGATGTTGTTTCTGGCTTCATATGACCAGCTCAAGTGGTTAAGGTGCATGACTGGGACCCGCAAGGTCGGCGGCTCGATCCCCGGTGTAGCCACAATAAGATCCGCGCAGCCGTTGGGCCCTTGAGCAAGGCCCTTAACCCTGCATTGCGCCGGGGGAGGATTGTCTCCTGCTTAGTCTAATCAACTGTATGTCGCTCTGGATAAGAGTATCTGCCAAATGCCATGAATGTAATGTGATGTAGAATTGTCTTGCTCCATTTTTGATTAATGAGAGCTCCCCCTCTATAACCAGGTTTTTTCTGAGATTTCCTCCTTTCCAGTAGTTTTTTCTTGGCAGTTTTTTTTCTTGTTTTGTTATTTGGGGGCTTCAGGCTGGTATTTCCCCCCTCTCCTCCCTTCTGTTTCTCTGTAAAGCTTTGTGACAGTCTTTGTGACAGTCTCCCGTGAAAAGCGCTTCACAAAATACAATTGAATTAAATGGAATTGGATCGATGAGTCAAACTCATAACAGATGACCCAAAAGGAACTGCTGTTTATATTTCAGTTTTCTGCCATTGCGTACATGCTTAAATATGGGCATGGTGCATTTCTACTGAAACGCTACTTTACTTTTCATTGCAACATCAGTATGAGTAGAAAACTCACTGCAATCTACAGGGCTCTGCAATCTACAGGGTGGGGGGAGTTCAGCATCCCAGAATGCATTGCTGGCATAGTTACTGTGCGCTTTTGCCAGTCAGTGTTTCAGTCAGGTTAACGTTTCACTAAGGTTAGCATTTCAGTCAGGTTAACGTTTCAGAAAGGTTAGCGTTTCAGACAGGTTAGCGTTTCAGACAGGTTAGCGTTTCAGTCAGGTGAGCGTTTCAGTCAGGTTAGCGTTTCAGTCAGGTTAGCGTTTCAGACAGGTTAGCGTTTCAGACAGGTTAGCGTTTCAGACAGGTTAGCATTTCAGTCAGGTTAGCGTTTCAGTCAGGTTAGCGTTTCAGACAGGTTAGCGTTTCAGACAGGTTAGCATTTCAGTCAGGTTAGCGTTTCAGTCAGGTGAGTGTTTCAGTCAGGTGAGCGTTTCAGTCAGGTGAGTGTTTCAGTCAGGTTAGCGTTTCAGTCAGGTTAGCGTTTCAGTCAGGTTAACATTTCAGTCAGGTGAGCATTTCAGTCAGGTGAGCATTTCAGTCAGGTGAGCGTTTCAGTCAGGTTAGCGTTTCAGTCAGCTTAGCAGGAAGCCATTGATATCGGCATCACTACTTATCTCACTGCGAATCATGTAACTCCCATCGACTGATTTATAAACTGGCCGTGTTTCAAAGAGGGATTAGGAAGAAAAAAAGAGAAGCATCCAGTTCAAACGGCTGGACAAGAGCTTGGATAAACCTAAATCAAGTGAAAGTAGTCGCTAGAAGCATCCAAGTAGTGTATTATGGCGAGCAGTGAAAGCTATTTCATGTTTTAATTCATACTATTACATGCAAGGCCTGTTTTTGTCCTTCTGTGGGTGCTGGAGCCGTTCCCTCTCTCCTGCCAAAGATCTGTCACTCAGGGGTTCGGGGAACACGTGTGTTCTCTCTGAAAGATCTGGCACCACGCTTCTGAAATCCGACCCGCATCTCCGATACAAGCTGAGATACGACTGGGCCAAAGCCCCCATCCCGCCCCCACCCCCAAATCCACACCACCTGGTCCCACATCCAACGGCTCAGGGGCTGGAACCAAACCGACCCAGACGGCCATGTATACACAGGCCTGATCTCTCCCCCTGTTACTGCATAGCCTGTTTCTATGGCCTCGGGTGCAAGAGCAAGCTCTCTCTCCCTCTATCTGTTTCTCTCTCTTCCTCTCTCTCTGTTACTCTCTCACTCTATCTGTTTCTCTCTCTCCCTCTATCTGTTTCTCTCTCTCCCTCGATCTGTTTCTCTCTCTCTCTCTATCTGTTTCTCTCTCTTCCTCTCGCTCTGTTTCTCTCTCACTCTCTCTGTCTCTATTTCTCTCTCTCTGTTGCTCTGTTTCTCTCTCTCTGTTATTCTCTCACTCTCTCTCTGTCTCTCTCACTCTCTCTCTGTTACTCTCTCACTCTCTCTCTGTCTCGCTCACTCTCTCTGTCTCTATTTCTCTCTCTCTGTTGCTCTGTTTCTCTCTCTGTTTCTCTCGCTCTCTTTCTCTCTCTCTGGCTTTCCCTCCTTCCCTCGCTCAATCTCTCTTTTTCTGTCTCTCTCCCTCACTGTCTCTCTCTTTCTCTCTCTATTTGTTTCTCTCGCTCTCTCTCTTTCTCTCAGTCTCTCTGTCTCTCTCGTTCAATCTCTCTCACTCTCTCTCCTTCGCTCACTCTCTCTCTCTCTCTCTCTCTCTCTCTCTCTCTCTCTCTCTACTTCCTTTATTATCCATATAAGCAATGCTTTGTCTGGGCTCAGACAATACTCGAGGTTTTGCTGCTTCGACGGGCGCGCTGTTGTTGTGTCCAGTGCAGAAGGTTGCGTAGACTGTTTTGGTGGCTCAAAATTTGGTGAGGCACAAAACTTTCCTTTAAACTAATCATTTATCTCAACCCCTTTTCATTAATTTCTCTTGATTAACGAGCATGCCAAAGACAGGCCTAATCAATTGGCAAGTAGCACACAGCCTCTTCAGACTAAATCATACATTTATCTGTTAGAAATCCATTTTGTAGGCCGAGCCTAAACGGATCAAAAAAAGAGACACCACTTATCTACTGCATGAGCTTTCAGAATAACCAGCAATGACAAAACCTGCATCCTCAAATAATGTTGATAAAATGTGTACAATTTTGTAATGCAAATAAAAAGAAGTGCATAAGGTATAGGCTACCGAGCTGCCTGATTGGGGAGGGCTGACTATACCTGATTGGTTCTGAGTATTTTGTGAATTCATTGTTTTATTGAAACTCAATCAAAATCAGGGGAAGTGCTTTGTGATTAAAACAGATTTTTCAAAATAGTTTTTTTTATCATTTAACATGATGTGAAGAAGGTGTGTGTTCATATCCCATTGATTAGTCATCGATTGTTGATATGCTTGTTAAACAACAACAAGAAAAAGAACAAAAACAGGTAGAGATCAATGATTAGTTTAAAGGAAGGTTTTGTGCCAATTCCGGGGGGCTCGGGGTGGGTTACGGGCAGAGTGCAGTCCTGGGTAATTTTGGGAGACGGCCGGGGTCAGGCACTGGAGTCAGGCACAGCTGGAGGGGCAGATGATGTTTGTAATGGGGGGGGGGGTACCAGCTGTGAGGCACCCCCACAGACACTCAGAAAGGGGGACAGGTGGGGCAGGGGGTGGGGGGGAGTTCAGCCCTGGACCCAAGGCTGCCATCACATTAAATTACACTGCAGCTCTCTAACACTGTCTGAAGTAGCTGCACACACACACACACATACACACACACACACTCACACACACACACACACACCCAGACACACACCCAGACACACATACACACACACACACCCAGACACACATACACACACACACACACACACACACCCAGACATACATACACACACCCACACACACATGCACGCACGCACATACACATCCACACACACACACACGCCCAGACACACATACACACACACAGACACACATACACACAAACACACACACACATACACCCAGACACACATACACACACACACACACACATAGACACACACAAACACACACACACGCCCAGACACACATACACACACACACACACCCAGACACACACACACACACACACACACATAGACACACACAAACACACACACGCCCAGACACACATACACACGCACACCCACACACACACACACACACACACACACATACACACAAACACACACACACATACACCCAGACACACATACACACACACACACCAATACACACACACACACACGCCCAGACACACATACACACACCCACACCCACACACACCCACATACACACCAACTGCATGCAGACACAACGTGGTTTATGGGCAACACATCAGAAGACATTGGTCATAAATAACCTGTGAATGTACAGTATTCCGCTTGCAAACTTTTATAGCGGTCCCACCCAAACAGGAAGTGTTTCGCCCGTGTGCGGTTCCAGTGCATTCTGGGAATGCCTCCGCTGTATATAACTGAAGCCGGTTTTCATTCCTCCATAAAGGTCAAAAAGATCATCTGTTGTTTTTTTTGTTTTTTTTTTACTACTCACTTCCTGGGGCCACGCCCCGGATCCGTACGGGGGCAGCGGGAACACTCGGGAGATAAATTATAGGCCCCTGAAACGTGAAACATTCCTACACGCCCTCCGGATCGTCGCCTTCCCGGATCACAGGCGGGGCGGTAGACTTCTCGGGCCACTTGGCCCGGCGTGGGGATTTTGGGAAACCCGAAACCGGGATAATCCTACTTTGGGACAGGGACGGCGGTGAGAGGAACATGACCCTGTGACCCCCGTCTGCTGGGTTCAGGAGAGGCGAGTCCCCCCCCCACCCCCCCCAGAAAGAGGATCCTCTGGGGCCCTGCTAGCACGCCGGGGCGGGGGGGCTTCTGGTGGGGGGGGGGGGGGGGGGGTCACTGCCACTATTGGGTGCTAAAACACTGCAGGATGAAATTTTCAATCAAATTTATTTGCCCTTTCATGGGGTGCTTCCAAATCGACTTAAAAAGTTCAGTTCACTGTGGTCAGTAATTTGTGATAATTTATTTGTTCAGTTCCTGAACCCTAATCAATTAATTTAATTGTCTTCCTCTGCGAAAGGAAACATTTTCCGTGTCTTGGATTTGGGACAGGAGGAACAGGAGGAAATCTCAGGTTGGGTGTTACAATGGCGTTGTAATCATGTTATAATGGTGTAATAATGTTGTTATAATGGTGTTATTGTGGTGTTATAATAAGGAACCCAGTTCAGCTCCAGTTTGGGTTTGGTCTGTAATATGCATGCACGCTGGACCAGTGTGGGCCAGATATACTGAGCCTTTTGCAACAATTTTCACGCACACACATGACATATTCTGCCCGGGAAACGTGCGTCGTTCGCATCAAACAGGTGCTGGAACAGGGGCTGGAACCGCAGCGTGCGTGTGATGTAGGCGACTCCCCACAAGGTGCACTTCTCTCTTTAACGCACATGCATTTAAGGGTGGATTGCGATAAAACCCTGGAGATATTCGACGCGCTAGACGCGTGTTTTAACTGCGCTGTTCGAGATCGGCCTCTTTTCGCAAAGTGCCAGTGTGTCTGCGGCCCCCATCAGCCAACCAACCTACGCTCGTCAGGCCACATTTCGGTAGTGACATCAAGTGAAAATGTCCCTCTGCCCCCTGGGTGCTGATGAAGGCACTAAAAGCGCTTTTTTGCGTGAATCAGGATTCCTGTGCGGTGGCAGAGGTCGGGACCTTGTCTGAAAGCGTTCTGGACTCGCCGGATTGTGGTTCCGATTGGACCGTGGAAGAGTTCACATCCTCTAATGGATTCCCGCTCACGAGCCCCGCTGTTGTACGGTGATTTAATTAAAATTACACGCCGATTACAGCGCCACACTTTGGCACCCCGGGGTTACGAATATAATTCATCTGGAAATATCCGAATGTACCCCGGAAACGTGACGCTCGTAATTGGAAGGTTGTCAGGGGGAGAATATTGAGTTATGATATTAATCAGGGCCCTGGTGGGGTTTTATTGAGCAGGGTAATCGTTACCACCTTCGGGGCTAAGCGTGGGGTGCACGCACGGTTGAGCAGAAGCCGAAATCGGAGCCAAATAGCAAAAAAAAAAAAAAGGGAAATCCATCAGAATCGGAGGGGCTGTCAGGTGAGAAGGCCTCTCTGTGCCTTTGATGCGAATCCGTGTCTCCGCCGGAGCAGGTGCGTGACGAACAGCTAGAAAGTGCTGCTGGGAGTTCAGAGTTGTAGCGGGTTGTAGCGGTCTCGCGACGGCCGTAACTCACGGCTAACCAGCGGCAAAGACACACAAACGCTTTTTTTTTAAGAGTCATTTCTGCGGGCCAGCCGGTGAGCTCGCTCCTCCACCAGGTGTTTTACGACTCGCAGGTCGACCCCACGCAACGCCAGGGCGCGACCGCGTAACCCCGGAAACAGGGACCACCCGTGCCTCGCTGCCCGTTACCCACAATCCCCTGCGGTCCGGCACACTGCTTGCCCGTCGCGTTTCAAAGTGGTGCAGTGAAGTAAAAGCTAGGAGAGAGAGAGAGAGAGAGAGAGAGAGAGAGAGGGAGAAGAAGTAGGGGAAAGGTCCTCCGGCTAAGATCGGCTGGGATTCTGAGATGGTTTAAGATGGTTTAAACCAGAGGTCCCCACTTCTGGTCCTGGAGAGCCACAGGATGTGGTGATTTCGGTTCTTGCCTTAATATCAGCAACCAAATTCAGACCCAAACCAGGTGAGGTGAGTTTGCTGTATAATTAGCTGCTTTAATTGATGTGCTGGGTAACAACAAAAAACAGCACACTCTGCAGCTCTCCAGGACCAGGACTGAGGACCACTGGTTTAAACTGTGTTTTCAACACTTCCCCATGGTCATAGCTGGTCTGTGGCTGGTTAAGCTGCTCTCTACTTGCACAAAGCTGGCCAAAGCTGGTCAAAGCTGGTAGGGTCAGCCGGTAGTCAAACTCGTGGAGTGGCTGAGTGCACAAGCTTTTCAGCTGGCGAGCAGCTGGTTGACCAGGTGAAAGTGTTGAAGAACACAGCTGAAGCCAGCTCGACCAGTTTGGACCGGTTTAAGCTGGATTCACGAGCAGAGAGAACCGGTGACCAGTCTCTGTGAGGCCAGGGCCAGCGTACAGGCCTCCGTTACCGTCCGTCCGTGCGTCTGTCTGGCCGAGGCGGAGGAACCCGGTCCCTGGCTCTGGAGCGGAGCTCAAACCCAGGGGATCAGAGACTAACGCTGATGAACCGGCGATAACGTACGGCGCTCGAGATATTCGAGTCTAAAGACGTCGGTGAAGTGATCCGTGTCGAAATCTGGCAGGAGACAGAGCAGGACGAGCCAAACCCCTCCTAGCCGGTCCGCACGGTCTCCAACATGTTCTAATTTAGTCTTTTAGTCTTGAGGCTTTTAATCCAAAGTGACTCACCAGTGCATAAGTACCTCGACGAGTGAAAGGTATCAGATCCATGAATAGCAAAACATGCGTGTGGAGCTGTCATGAACAAAAACACAACAGTGCCGATTTTTTTGAGGTTATAGAAGAGGGATAGTGGAGGAGTCAGGAGGGAGGACTAAGGTACATTCTGAAAAGGTGTGTTTTCAGTCTGCATCTGAATATGGGGAGGGATTCTGCTGTCCTGACAGGCTGGTCATTCCACCACTGAGGAGCCAGAACAGAGAGCAGGCGTGAATGTGCAGCTTGACCACCTGGTGCTCATGAGGGGACCACAAGGTGACCGGAGCTGGCAGACCGGTCTTGCTGGGGTGTAGGGAGCAGTTAGAGCCTCAATGTAAGATGGGGCGACATGGCTCAGGTGGTAAGAGCAGTCGTCTGGCAGTCGAAGGGTTGCCGGTTTGAATCCCCCGCCCGGGCTGTGTCAAAGTGTTCTTGAGCAAGACACCGAACCCCCAAATGCTCCTGACGAGCTGGTTGGTACCTTGCATGGCAGCCAATCGCTGTTGGTGTGTGTGTGAGTGTGTGTATTAATGGATGAATGAGAAGCATCAATTGTACAGCGCTTTGGATATAAATGCCAAACATTTACCATTTAAAGAAGCTCACAGGTACACATTGCTTCACCTGGGAACACTGCGCTGGGCTTTTAAAGGCTCAAGGCCAAATTCAGGCAGTGTAGGAACGATAAACATGTGCTCTTCAGACATTTCCATTACCGAACATTTCTGGCATTTAGCAGGTTCATATGGTTTCATCAGACATTCACAGCCTTTCTCTGGTGTTGTTGTACCCTGGAGCAAGATGCTTAACCTGAACTGCTTCTATGTGTGTGTGTGCATACGTGTGTGTGTATATATATATATGTGTGTGTGTATGTATATATGTGTGTATGTGTGTGTGTGTATATATGTGTGTGTGCATGTATGTATGTATGTATGTGTGTGTGTGTGTGTGTGTGTGTATGTACATGCATTCAGCTGTATAAATCGATACTATGTAAAAATGTAAAAAATAAGAAGTTGAGTAAGTGACTATGTACTGTAAATGGCCACACTGCGCTGTACTGAATCTGCACGCCCAGCTCCCTCATCATGACCTTCCACTGCTGCCCCCAAAACTATCCCGGCCCCCTTCCTAACCAGCCTGATCCCCACCCACATAAAGGGGTCCCCCCCCCCTCTCCCCAAATCGCTGCAGCGGGCCCCCAGTCTCTGGCTGTTGTCAGTCCCTCTCTCCGATTGGAGCAGACAGAGCACCCCTCCGCTTGTTACCGCCAGAACCTGACATTGAGACGGATCCCCCCCCCCCCCTCCCCCTCCCCGCTGACAAATCAAATCAAATCGTCCCCGGCGACGGGGAAGAAAAGCCAACGTCTTGCTCGGGACCCCACGAGGAGGGTCAAACATCCCATAATGTAACAATCACGGGGAGCCGCGTCCCGTCTGGGAGTCAACCGATCCCCGCCGCGTACCGCCAATCTGCCCGCCTCCCGCCGATCTGCCCCCCTCCCGCCGATCTGCCCCCCTCCCGCCGATCTGCCCGCCTCCCACCGATCTGCCCCCCTCCCGTCGATCTGCCCCCCTCCCGTCGATCTGCCCCCCTCCCGCCGGTCTGCCCGCCTCCCGTCTGGAGAACCGGTGGGGGGGGGCAAGGCCTGGGAGAACGCAGACGGGCAGCGGGCGGGCGGGGGAGAGGGGGTGGCCAGGGGGGTATCTGCACCCCAGGCCTGCAGACAGGGGACCCAGGGAAGATCAGAGGCCTGCAGGCTGGGTTGTCTCCATTCGGTGTGTTAAAGTCCGAAGGGGAGAGGGAAACGTGGCTTCTCTGCTGGCATCTTCCCTGGTTACCCGTCTCCCCTGGTGACCAGTCTCCCTTGGTTACGTGGGCGTGCGGTAAATTTGCCTTCCCTGACCATTTCAAACCCTTACTGTGGAAGGAGGCATCTGGCGGTGTCACCAGGAGGGATGTCCTTAGCAACAAACACAAGGTCAGACCCTGTGTAGCATTCAGCGTTGCAACACAGCAGAATGAACCGCTGATTTAACCTCCACATTTAGCGTTGCAACACAGCAGAATGAACCGCTGATTTAACCTCCTGAGACCCTGCCGTGTTTCTTAACAAAAGGGAAATTCAATGAAAATGTAATTAAATATTTTAGATTTTAGATTTTTTAAACTGTTTTTGTCATCCAAGACACTGGTATTATGTCCAAAAAAATGGAAAATAGCTCTCCTGAGACCCACGAGGAAAGAAAAAGGCTGAGGTACGTTAAAGTCAGCGTGTTCTTCTCGGGCGAGTTCACAGCAGAGACGGGGGGGGGGGGCTGATGCTCGTTTCTATGGCAACCCGGCGGAACAAAACCTCCGCTCCCGGCGGAGACGCGACCGAAAGGTTTGCGGTCGGAACCGCTCCTCCCGGGTTCACCGGAGATGCTGCCGTTAGCCCGCTGTTCCGTGCGCGCGGGGGAGAACAACATCTTTTGTTTGGTTATTTAGCGTATACTGTAAATCCTGGCCCAAAATCCCCACAGTCATTTTGGCGCGGCGTTGGGATTCCTCCGCTCCGCGTTTGGCCGGCCGTATCGCAGCGTAATCTACGTGTTTAAAGAGAAAACAACAGCGTGCTCCGTCTGAGACCAGCGCTTAGCGCTAGCGACACAATCGCTACCACATGCTGTCTATTCTGGGGCAAGAGGGTGGGGGGGGGTCTGACTCTGCCCCCAGCCCCTGAAAAAAAAAAGACCAAAACAGTCACCTGCAGTTGGGATATCTTATCACTTGTTGGCTTCAGCCTTGGCCAACTGCACAAGTTTGAGTAGAGTGTAATGTGTGAGGTCGTTTTGTTTGTGTGGCGTGGGGTTGACTGGTTGATTGGTGGAGTTGGAGTGGTGCTCTCCTGAGGCTCTGTGGTGTTTGTGAGGGTAAGAACCAGCTGGAGGAAGGGATCAGGCCATCCCCCTTTTCTTTCTCTCCCTCTCCCTCTCTCTCCCTCTCCCTTTCTCCATCTCTCTCACTCCCTCTCCCTCTCTACCCCCTCTTGAATAAGGGCCACAGAGTTCAGAATTAATTAATCCCTCTTGCTTCCTAGGCTAATTCCTGCTCAGGTGAATAACACTTACACTTTTGTCCACTTTGACCCCCCTGACCCCCTGACCTTCTGGCCAATGACTGCCGTGGGTCATGTTCCGAAGTGGTTTGAGAGGCCAGCAGCTCACAAGAGGGATGGCGTCAGGGTTTTATGTGAGCCCCAAATTCCAAGGACCTGCGACCATCCATGTTCGAGTAGTGCCGGTGCATTTATCTATTTATTTTTTATTATTTATTATTTATTTAAGTCTTTTTCTGCGGTTTTGTGATACCTGATCACACGTGTAGACTAGCCCCAGTCATGGCGAGTGGGCCCGTGTCAGAGCGGAGGCGCACGCACGTCTGAAAGGGGCATCCAGGGGTAGCTGCTGCTCCCACTGCTTCGTATTAAATAGCATCTTTTCATTCTGCCCTGCGCAGTGTGTTGTCATATTGAGTGCCAGGCACAGTCACCGCTGGCACTGTCCCTGTAAACACCTCTGTTTGTGTGCGTTTGTGACTCGAGGTCCATAGGCGCCCGTCGAACCAGCCGTTTATTTACGCCACGAAATCGAATTACCGAGCGCTTTTCACACTTCGCTTACACAGAGCATTCCAGGCTAACCTGCTCGGGATGTGTGATGAGTGTTTGTGTACGTACGTGTGTGTGTGTGTGTGTGTGTGTGTGTGCGTGAGCGTGTGTGTACATACCTCTGTGTGTGTGTGTGTGTGTGTGTGTGTGTGTGTGAGCGTGTGTGTACATACCTCTGTGTGTGTGTGTGTGTGTGTGTGAGCGTGTGTGTGTGAGCGTGTGTGTACATACCTCTGTGTGTGTGTGTGTGTGTGTGTGTGCGTGAGCGTGAGCGTGTGTGTACATACCTCTGTGTGTGTGTGTGTGTGTGTGTGTGTGTGTGTGAGCGTGTGTGTACATACCTCTCTGTGTGTGTGTGTGTCTGGTCTCGCTGGCATTCTGGGGAGGGTGATTGTCTGTGTGAAATCACACGTTAGCGAGGTCTTCCTTGGCTGCATGTGGGAGCGTTTAGCAATCCCTGCCGATAAACCCCCACCCCCCACCCCCTCCACGAGTCCCAGTCCCAGCCCCAGGTTTTTTCCATTTGTCTGCCTGAGGGGGGAGAATGGGGGGTGGGGGGGGGCGTCAGTGATCCACGCTTCCTCCTGGCTCAGCCACGCTTCACACACTGATCACGCGCAGCACGCGTGTGCCGTTAGCCTGAACCCCGGCCCACATTATCCGCTCCGGCTGTTTCCTGGCAACAGTAATGTCCTCCAAACCCGTGGCGGTAAAGCCGAGAGGGTCTTTCCCGCTTCCCGGCGATTTTACGGCAGTTACACGCTCCGTCTCCGGCTGGGACGCGGGAACGCCGCGCGAACGCGCTTTTTCCGAAACGGCGCTCTCCGATTCCGCGGTGGCTTACGCAGCGCTGTGATGCGGTTTTAGCGGGTCGCGGCTCAAACGCCTTTTCGGAAAAGGAGCGGAGTGCCCCACGGGTGGACCCTGGGGCTGACGCATATGTGCTCGGCGTGGAGATGCACCCCTATCTATTCCACAACTGTGCTGACTGACTGGGTCCCGTGTGCAGTATGCAGTTTGGAGGCAGGGTGTCAGTTGCTGAGGTTCACAAATGATGGAGAGGCATTTAACCCTTTGAAGAGTGGGCTTATTGGAATGGTTTCTTCTTCTTTTTTTTTCAAGCTTCAAAAGTCAGTGTTCTAGAACCAGCAGTGATTGTTACATCAGCATTAGAATGTTTCATTAAACACATTATAATCACAGATAGTATATGTGTGTTGTGTGTCGATTGGCTGAAATTGCAGATTGTTTTTAATTCAAATTTAGTTTAATAGCACTTTTATGGAATGCCTTTCTATGTCTCATGTCAAGCGCTTTGAGTTGCCTTGTGTGTGAAAATGTGCTATACAAATAAACTTGACTTGACTTGACTATTGCCACCGGACGTGGACTGGTCGGTGTCCTTGGCAAAAAATAATAAAAAATATTTAAACACATTCCAGACACCCGGAGTACAAACCAAGCATTGCTGTGACCAGCAACATCCAGTATCATCACCTGTCACAGTGACGCTCTGTCACCGGGCTACAAACCGGCCTTTACACCTTAAAGGGTTTCGCTCCACAAAGCCGAGCCTTACAGGCGAATTATTGTGTTCCTCTGCTCTCGTACTTATCGGTATCAGCGTGAGGTCAAACTCACCCCAGCGGCCATCGCGGTAAAAGGCACTGTTACTCTTTTATGGGGCGTGTCAGTCAGGGTGAGTTTAAACGGCTGTAAACGTGTCAGCTTCGGCCCCAGCTCCCCGTCTCCTGTCCGACGGCTCGGGCCCCGCCCCACTGGCTGTGTCGGACACGGGTACCCGGGCTGGTCGCCGCTGAATTACGGCGCGCGCTTGATGGACAAACCAGATGGCCCCGCTCCCCGCATTCCTCCACCTCCGTTTTCCACTTCCGAACCGCGGGCGCTTCCGGCCGTAAAGTGGGAATTTCCAGCAGCCTCTCTCGGTTTGGGAACGTTCGCGGAATACCGTGACCAACCTCGGACAGAGCGTCCCGTTTCTGCGGTATCCTCCTGGGCCACGCCCCCTTCATAAATATTAATGAGATGCATGAAATATTATACTAAAATGCCAGGTCACCAAGTAGGTCCAGATGTCCACTTATACTAAGTGTAATGTTAACATTACAAACAGCAATACTGTTATGGTAGCTAAAGAAGTTCCACTGGATCGCAGATAATCAACTCTGGCCCTCAAATTCAAATCCAGCCCTGGTTTTCTTTTCTCCTGCGTAATTAGTGCTACTGATTGGTGCTGCAGACCATCTTGACACCTGACTCGCAGATGAAGGGCAGGTGGAAAACCTCCAGTTCTGGGCCCTTTAGGGCCGTGAGGTTCTGACCCAGAAAAACCTGATCCGACACCACTGAAAGTCCTACCCAGGGTACAGTAGCTGTCCCCGACATCGCACAGCGATGTCTCTCTCGCTCCTGGAGATTCCCACGCCCTGTTTTCACTCTCCCGTCCTCTGCTCCTCTTCCTCTCCATCAGCATCCTCTCCATCACTAAAGGCGACGCCATTTTGGTTTCAGGGGGCCTGCTTCTGGAAGGTTCCGCCAGGGTACACAAATCGCCCGCCCGGCTTCAGACGAAACTAAATAAACGCCTGTCCCCTCTGTGCGCTCAAACCGTGCGAGTGTTCCCCTCCTCCAGATGGGATAATATTTGACTTGGGGAATGACAAAGACAGTAGATTTGTTCTCACAACCGTGTTCTACTCTGATGAAAAAAATCCAGCTATGCCAGCTTGACCTGACTAAAAATTGAGCTGGTTATATCAAGGTAATATCAAGCTGGTCGAATTGGGTATGAGTTGGTCAACCACTGACTGCTGTTAGCTTCTCTGAGCTGGTAGCTTGTCAACCAGCTACCAGCTGTTTCAAAATATAGCTTGGTGAAACCATGTCAAGCTGGGAGCTGGTCTGATCTGGTCAACCAGCTAAACCATGTTGAGCTGGGAGCTGGTTTGAATTGGTCAACCAGCTAAACCATGTCGAGCTAGGAGCTGATCTGAACTGGTCAACTAGTTAAACCATGTTGAGCTGGGAGCTGGTTTGAACTGGTCAACCAGATAAACCATGTCGAGCTAGGAGCTGTTCTGAACTGGTCAACTAGCTAAACCATGTTGAGCTGGGAGCTGGTCTGAACTGGTCAACCAGCTACCAACTGTTTCTCAACCTAACTTGAGCAGTTTTTTTCCACCAGGGTTGTAATTAGATAATGGGGTTATATCCCTTAAATTAAAGGTAATTTCTTAAAAGCACTTAGTACTTCAGTTCCCATGCTGAATTGTTGCCCCTGATGTAACAGTTGCTGTCATTAGTCATTTCCATAAATGTGCTTTGGCTTACCAGTTGTTATGACACGTGTAACGCGAAAAGGCCGGTGGTATCGACTGCGTTCAGCTACCGATTCCTTTAGCTGACTCCCTGGAGGGCGAGAGAAGGGTTATGGCACGAAAGGGAATTTTCTGTGCTGTGTGGATAATGCGGTGGAAAACTTAACTCTGTAAAAAAAAAAAAAGGTCCAAGTCGGTAAATATCCCCGGCGTGTTCCAATAAGGTCTCCGCGGCGTCTCGCTCTCTATCGCGCTCCGCTGTTCTGTCTAATAAACCGCGCGCCTGGTGAGATCCCGCAGGCCCGCGGTTTGGCTTCGCCGTCACCGTACTGCGGATTAACTCGCCCTTTTAGCGGAAACTGAAGCTGATTGGGACGGACAGAAGCAGAGGGACCGGCGCTGCCAGGCCTGGGCTTGTTATTAACGTGTCGGGAACGTGTCGGGAACATTTGGGGAATGTTTTTTTTTTAGTTTGGCGTAAAATTACCACCGTCAGGGTTCGCCAGCCAGGGGAGGCTGCTTTGCTGCTTTTTGTTTTTTTTCCCCCCCGTTCCTAATCTGCCAGGTGAACTGTGGGACTGAAGCGCGCTGCCTGTGATCAGGGGCTCTCTGAGGGGATGAGGGCCGGAGGGGCGTGTGCTACTCTCTCCGTTTACGTCGTTTGCAGACTGGACCGGGGGAAATTAAGGGTCCTTACGATCTCATTAAAGGGGCTCAAACTCTGCACTCAGTCAGTACACTGTGTGGTCCATATCGCTCTGTCCCTCGCTCTCTCTCTCATTCTCTCTCTGTTCCTCTCTCTCATTCTCTCTCCCTTCATCTCCTGCTCTCTTATTCTCTCTCTCTGTTCCCCTCTCCCTCCATCTCCTGTTCTCTCATTCTCTCTCTCTGTTCCTCTCTCTCTCATTCTCTCTCCCTGTCCTTCTCTCTCATTCTCTCTCTGTCCCTCTCTCTCTCATGCTCTCTCTCTTCATCTCCTGTTCTCTCATTCTCTCTCTCTGTTCCTCTCTCTCATTCTCTCTCCCTTCATCTCCTGTTGTTTCATTCTCTCTCTCTGTTCCCCTCTCCCTCCATCTCCTGTTCTCTCATTCTCTCTCTCTCTTCCTCTCTCTCTCGTTCTCTCTCTCTGTCCCTCTCTCTCGCATGCTCTCTCCCTCCATCTCCTGTTCTCTCATTATCT
>NC_083762.1:3726984-3766984 GCF_963514075.1 Conger conger | reverse complement strand
CCACTCCGGGAGCGAGCGGCAGCGTTTTCGGCGGAGGGTTTGTCTAAAATAACCGTGTTCAAACCCCCGAATGCCTCCTCAAGAATCTGCCTGTGGGCCCAGGACTGAGCCTGGGTACTGCACACTGCCGTTTGAGTCTGCTAGAGGGCGCTGTTCGGGGGACAGCTTAAGCCAATCGTCCCTAACTGGGGTATCGTCTTCCCCGACCTGATCAGGAGCGCAGATCAGTGCGTTAGAACTGCGTTGTGACATGGCATCACTGTCATGGCAACAAGGCGTAGTCATGTCACACTCCCTCTTCCTGGGCGGTGACATCACAGGCATCACCGTGACAACGGGCAGAGATGGAACTCAAGGTCCCTGCCCAGTTGCTATACCTTATTAATGGCAGTGTGTGTGTGTGTGTGTGTGTGTGTGTGTGTGAAAGTGTGTGTACTCGGTGCAAGGGTGGGGGATTTACATTTAAAATAGCCCCCCCACACACATGCACACGCATTCATAAACACACTCACACTCTCACACATACATACACACTTTCTCACTCGCACACACTCTCTCTCACACAGACACACACACACACACACAAACACTGCCATTGAGAATGGTAAATGGGCCATGACTTCAATCCGGGAATTGAATTTCGGTTTACTGTAAATGAACTGCCACAAATAAAATGGCCCAAAGCCTTCTCTGTACAGCAACTGAAATTCAACTCCTGAATTAAAACAGAGCTGCAACAAAACCCGCTTCTAATCCCGTGCGGCCGGCTCCGTTGCCCAGTTATCCGTCTGTGTGGAGGCTGGTGAAATAAACCCCAACATCCCCCCAGCCCAGATCCCTCCATGGGTGTCTTTAATGGGGATCCGCCAGATGAAACCATAGCTCCCCAATAACGCTAATGAGAATAGGATGGCGGGAGTAGGGGTCAGTATAAAAGGGTGGGAGTGGAGTGGCGTTTAGTACCAGAGAGCGTTATTCCTAAAGATGTCTCCGGGATCTGGGAATGTGTGTAATAAACCAGACGAGAGACATCTCTCTACCAGAGAGCGTTATTCCTGAAGATGTCTCCGGGATCTGGGAATGTGTGTAATAAACCAGACGAGAGATGTCTCTCTACCAGAGAGCGTTATTCCTGAAGACGTCTCCCGGATCTGGGAATGTGTGTAATAAACCAGACGAGAGACATCACTCTACCACAGCAAGCTCGGAGGATGGTCATCAGTCTTTCATTTTGTTTTGATAGAGACGTCTCAAACAGGGACACGGTCGCTCCTCTTACAGCCTGGTAGATGTGTGGATCGGGTGCGGGTCGGGTGTGCGGTCCCCTTTGACCCAGTCTGGCCGCGGTTTCAATGGGGTTGCAGTGTAGGACGGTGGTCAGGGCACTGGGCTGAGGACCAGGAGGTTGTGGGTTTGAGTGTGTATGTGTGTGTGAGAGTGTGTGTGTGTGTGTGTGTGTGGATGTGTGTGTGTGTGTGTGTGTGAGAGTGTGTGTATGTGGGTGTGTGGATGTGTGTGTGTGTGAAAGAGTGTGTGTGTGTGTGTGTGTGTGTGTAGGTATCTGGTCCTGTAAAGGGACTTGTAGCATCTCCAAGCCCACAAATGAAAGTATTGATTTGAGTCATGGAAAAATCTAAAGCACGGTGCATATTTATCTCTCTCTCTCTCTCTCTCTCTCTCTCTCCCACAGGCCCTCCAGGCAAACGGGGCAGGATGGGAAGGCGAGGTGATCCTGGTAAGTTGTTTTTTTTGCCTCTCTCTACCTCTCCCCCTTTCTCGCTCCCTCTCTCTTCCTCTCCCCCTTTCTCTCGCTCCCTCCCTCTACCTCTTCCTCTCAGTTCAGTTTTTAGTCAGTTCGGCTGAAATGCTTTATTGCCATTTTCAAATGCTTTATTGCCACATTGTACACATCGAAATGATAAATATGATCTACAGTTAACAGGGCTCAGTATTTCTCCCTGGCTGTGGAAGATAGCTACCTGCAGAGCTGCCAGACTTGCACGGCATCTGCTCTCATCCAGGAGCTCAGAGGTCTGTTTCGGGTTTAGGGTGTGGTATTTTTTTAAATTTTTCTCTAGTTTCTTTATATGCTTGCTGCGCATACAGGATGACGCGTTTAATCTGGAGGTGCAGCTTTGTTTGAGTCTGCTGCAGTGAGACTGCGCTCTCTGCCGTGGTTGCCAGGTCTGCCGGAGTCAGGTTGTGTTGTTCTGCTGGTGTGGGCGCAGACCGTTCCTTGCATTCCTGTTTTAGGCCCCAGATAGCACGACCATTTACTTCAACTTTTTTGTTTAGTTTTTTTTTTGGTTTGAGTAGTGTGTAATGTGTGAGGTCGTTTTTGTTTGTGTGGTGTGGTAATTTGGGGTTGACTCTGATTGGTTGAGTTGGAGTGGTGCTCTCCTGAGGCTGTGTGGTGTTTGTGAGGGTAAGAACCAGCTGGAGGAAGGGATCAGGCCATCCCCCTTCTGTCTTTCTCCCTCTCTCTTTCACTCCCTCTTTCTCTCTCTCTCTCCATCTCTATCTCCCTCTCTCTCCATCTCTCTCACTCCCTGTCTCTCTCCCTCTCTTCATCTCTATCTCTCTATCTCTCTCTCCTTCTCTGTCACTCTCTCTAAATTAAATGTGATTAATAATAATTACAGTGTTGTCTGTGAGAATTCCGACAGTGACAGTTTTTGTAGTCTTGGCTCGGTACTGAAGCAATTTAAATTTTTAAATAAAACAACTTATATGAAGCTAAATTCCCGAGGGTATGTAAATCCATATCGGTTGATCCCCGCACAAATTACTGTCCAAATACTTGTGACTTGCATTGCATTTGATACTTTTTTGATATATGGATTAAATAGGTTTTGTGCTTACTGTAGGTTATGTTTTTTTTTTCTTTGCAAATGGTAAGAGGTCTGCAGAAATGTTCATGACAGAAAAGTATTAAAACATGAAATAATGCAGAAATAAAAAGTCCCGTCCCCCCCGGAGAGGGAAGGAAGGGGAGCCAGTGACCCGTGTCCATGTTTAAATACCCCCCAGTATTAGCTTTACCCCCCCCCCCCCCATGTTAGGAGTGGGGCAGAGCAGCTGTGTGTGGCTGTACTAATGAGATTTCACCCAGCCAACATTAACCATACTGCCCCACTGTAGAGCGGCCATTAGGATACACAATATTGTTGTATATTATTTAAAACAATAATAACATACAACACAACACCCCCCCACCCCCTCATTTACAACAATAACAACATACAACACCCCCCACCTCATTTACAACAATAATAACATACAACACCCCCTCATTTACAACAATAATAACATACAACACCCCCTCATTTACAACAATAATAACATACAACACCCCCCACCTCATTTACAACAATAATAACATACAACACCCCCCCCCCACCCCCTCATTTACAACAATAACAACATACAACACCCCCTCATTTACAACAATAATAACATACAACACCCCCTCATTTACAACAATAATAACATGTAACACCCCCTCATTTACAACAATAATAACATACAACACCCCCTCATTTACAACAATAATAACATGTAACACCCCCCCACCCCCTCATTTACAATAATAACATGTAACACCCCCCACCTCATTTACAACAATAATAATATACAACACCCTCCTCCCTCTTTACAACAATCCCCACCGCCCAGTCTTCCTGCTTTAACCCCTGCAGTGCCACGGTTCCTGTAAATAAGGAACATGGGGGGGGGGGATTTCCCCCAGGTATATTGGCTGATTTTTTACCTTTTTGCAGAACATCTTTTTTTAACATCTTTTTTTTTTTTAGGGGTTGTAGTCAGTGTGTAGTCGCTCTCACTTCAGGCAAAATCCCGTTCTTCACCATTGATGGGACACCCCTGACCACTTATCCCCCCCCCCCCCAGTTCTCCCATGGTTCACTCCTCCCCCTGTTGCACCCAGAGGCGATGACCCCAACAAAGCCGAAGTGCCTTTCTGAACGCTAAAAACCATTAAAGGCAGACTGCGATAATAAGTGCGTTGCAACACCGGGTTACACAACCGCGCCGTTCGGTGGGCTGGGTTCCCGCCGAGGAGAAGCGGTTTGCCGAGGCTTCTGGGGAATGCCTTTGATCCCGTCGAAACGCAGAGCAGACAGTCACTCGCTGTGACCCTGATGTTCCCCGGTTCCCCTTTGTTTGGAGAAACCTAAAACAGGCCTTGCTGCAATAATCACCCCCCCCCCCACCGGTTCTGAGTTCATACGCATTCGCTCTCAAAGAGGCTATTTAGCAAATATGGAACGATTCGATTCATCACGGTATTAAAGACAAACAACCAACATCAGGGCCCTGAGCTATCTCATATAGCTGTAATTTAGGGCTAATGTTAGCTGGTATAACTCTAACTCCTGGGTTCCAGCCCCGCCCGGGCATTTCTGTGTGGAGTTTGCATGTTCTCCCCGTGTCAGTCCAAAGACATGCAGGTTAGGGCAACTGGAGAGTCTAAATTGCCCGAGGTGTGCTCCAGCCGTTGCCCTTGACGCACTGGCATCAGAACTGGAGTTGGTTCCCGGGCGTGGCTCTATGGCTTCCCACTGTATAATGCTAATAGTCCACTGCTAATAGTGCTAAAAGTCCACTGCAAGTAATTAGGATGGATAAACTGCAGAATACAAAATACATTTTGAAAATTATAATAATGTTAGCTCTCAGACTGGCATCCAGGCTAGTCCCATTGGTGAATATTATTAATGCCGTTTATTCAGCACCTTCATTTAATTTCAGGAATTTTTTTTTTTTTTTTCATTGAAGGGGAAAGTAAATCAATTAAAGTTTGTTTTGAATCTGACTCATCCTGTCGATGCAGGGCGGCCAGGTTTTACTGCAACGCTCACCACATATCAGCCAACTTATTAAGCCGGCTGGTTTCAACACCCAAGTCATTTCTAATGGCCGCAAAGAGTCTGAGTTTTAAATCACATCTGAGAGATGGCCCCTCGCACAGCACAGTGTCCCCATCACTGCTGGTAGTCTTGGTCCAGAGGGATGATCGCCCTCCGACTGGTCCACCGATGCCACTTCCAGCGAACATCTCCCATCATGCTTTGCTCCACAGAGCTGCAGGGAAGACCGTCCCGTTTCTGGTTAAGTCACGGCGCGGGTTTTTATTTTTAATCCGGACGGTTCCGACGTGGTTCCACTTTATTCCGGAGGTCTTTGTTGTCCTTCCCGTGGCGATCGGCCGGAAAACTCAGCTGGTTCGTGTGAAGACCTTCCCGGTGCGTCATCCTTCCCACACGATGTGGCTGGAATTAAACCAACGAGGAGGGAGAGTGCCGAAGTCCAGCAGCCGTTACTCACTCTCTCAGGTCTGTTTCTCCAGTTCACCTTAAACGCAGCGAGCAAAACCTGGAGTCTAGACATCGAGAGGGGTGGAAATCTAGGTTGAGAGACAAAAAATGGATTTGGCTCTACTCAGTATAGCCCAGGCTTTACCTGGCTACCTCCTAGTTGTCACCTGAATGCCTTGATGGTGTTTCACTGACTTTTCAACACCAAAAGTGTGTTCAGCGGACGCATCAGCCAACTCCTGTGTAAACAGTATTTTCAGAAACAGGGAAATTCATAAACAATCCTATGCATGTCAATATGAACAGACACAGTACATGTAAAAGAAAGTATCTAAATATATTTAATAATTTCTTGCATTCATATAGCACTTTTCTCACAGGCAACGTGCTTTACAGTGATGCGGGGGAAACTTGCCTCAACCACAACGGCAACATTGCAACGGCAGCCATTTTGTGAAACTTGTGAAATTTTGTGAAATTTGTTGAAACTCGCTTCAGCCACCATCATCCACCTGGCAGCCATTTAGCAGCAGGACATTCACCACACACCAGCTGAGGTGGAGAGGAAGCAAAGAATTATCAGCCGATTAAACTGAAGGATGATTAGGTGGCAGGTTGAGGGAGCCAGGGTTGGGAATTTCGCCAGGACACCAGGGAACCCTTTTGCGATGAGTGTTGTGGGATATTTAACGACCGCAGTGAGTCGGCCGGAGTTTTTTTTTTACCCAGGCTAGTCCGGAATGCCCACTCGGACACGCACACACGGCTCATTGCCGCACGATGGAGTGTAAATCTGGGAGCTGGAACGCCGGAATGGCGGAATGCCGGAACGCCGGTCCAGCCAACCACAGCTCCTCGTTCCCCCCGCTGTCCGCCAGCTGAGCTGCACCGCCGTGACGCCACCGGACTGCATAGCCGCCGGCACTGGCCCAGGCAGACCGCCGCAGTGAGAAAGACCACAGGGGGCCACTGTGGCAGCCTGTCGCCCAGTGGCTAAGGTTCATGACAGGGACCTGGAAAGTTGGTGGCTCAACCCCCGGTGTAGCCCTGAAAAGATCTGTGCAGCTGTTGGGCATTTGAGCAAGGCCCTTAACCCCACGTTGCACCAGAGGGGATTGTCCCCTGCTTAGTCTACTCAACTGTCAGGCACTTTGGATAAAAGTGTCAGCTAAATGACTGTAATGTAATGGACATAATTTTTATAGGCTAAGTCACAGGCTGGTGTTGTAGCCGGATTCACTGTCTGGGAGCCCTGCATTTAGGCTCCACTTCTCTTCCCCTCCCTCCATCCCTCCCTCCCTCCCTCCCTCTCCCCCTCTTCCCATCTCATTCTGTGGCTAAGTGGTGGCTGCCAGGCATATTTCGGCGTGGTGCTTCGCCCGTTCCGCTCGACAGTGTGGAGTAATCCACGGCTCTGACCCCCCCCGGGGAAAAACCGCCAAACGTGCTTCATGTTGCTGTGTGTTTTCCATTGCATTACAGTTATTTAGTTGACGCTTTTAAAAGCAACCAAAGAGACTTACTGTTGATGAGACTAAGCGGGACCTGGTGCGATGTCGGGGTTAAGGGCCTTGCTCAAGGGCCCAGCAGCTGCATGGATCTTATCAGGGCTACACCGGGGGTTGAACCCCCAAACTTTCCGGGTCCTAGTCGTGTACGTTATCCACGAGGCTACAGCCTCTAAATGCTTTCGGAAAAAAAAGAAATGGAGGGCAGACAGGCTTTTCCTCTTTTTGCATCCCTGTTTTCTGCTTTCAGACGGGGGGAAAGGGCAGAGAGCAAACAGATAAAGGGGAGAGAGGTCTTAGAGTGCCATGATGGGGATCGACCTTTAGTGTTGGGATTTGGGATTTGAGGTTTGGGAGTTGGCTGGACTGCCGACCATGCCTGGTGTGCTCTCTTTCCTAGCTTCAAGAGGGCTTGCGAGCCCTCTGTGGAACCGTATGATAATTGTGTATATTTATTCAACAATTCCTCAGAGAAAGCAAGAGAGTGGGAAAGGTCTGGTATGGAACCCAGGGGTGTGACCGGAACCTAAAAAAAATACCACGGTCATGAGACTCGGCGAATCGATGTTCTCGCTAAAATGAAATAAAATACACGCTTGGGGAGCGGTCGTGGAGAATAAGGACCTGACCCGGGAGACCCCAGTGGTAGTCACCGCCTGATCAAACCCCAGGCTCATCATTACATTACATTATTGGCATTTGGCAGACGCTCTTATCCAGAGCGATGTACAGTTGATTAGACTAAGCAGGAGACAATCCTCCCCTGGAGCAATGCAGGGTTAAGGGCTTTGCTCAAGGGCCCAATGGCTGTGCGGATCTTATTGTGGCTAGACCGGGATTAGAACCACCGACCTTGCGTGTCCCAGTCATTCACCTGAACCACTACGCTACAGGCCGCCCCTCATCAGTGCTGACCGGGGCTGCCAGGCCCGATGGGTGCCTGATCGGAGGCTGTGTTCGAAACCGCACGCATAGCATACTTACTACTTTGTGCTACATTTCAATGAAAATCAGCCTGAAACGTAGTACGAGCAGTATGCTAGAATACGGTTTCCGAACGCAGCCGTTGCACATTAGCATCGCACCAGAGAGTGGGTTCAGGTGGCCAGGAGGCCCCGCGTCTCACTGCTCACTAGCGACACCTGCTGGTCAGGCGGGGCCGGCCTGCTTGCTGGAACTGCACGCGCGGTGTCTTCCTCTGACTCGTGTCTGAAGGCCGCGGCGTGAAGGGGAGGCAGCGGTCTGACGTCACGTGATCCGGGAGGAGCGCCGCGGCCGTCTGCTCTTCGTCCCGAGCGGATCGCCGAGGCCGAAGCCCGTCGGGCCGTCCCAGATTCCGGAGAGGTAGGGGGGAAAGGGAGGCCAGGCCAGGATCTGCGCAGCGGTCCCAGAGCCAGGGTTGGGGTCCCGGGGCGCAGCAGACAGATTCCAGCTCCGATCTCTCAGGGGTTCAGTGGAGTTTCACCGCTCACTTTTCCCCTTTTCCGACTGCACCTCCGGAAAACTGGGAAAGGTTTTATATTGGCTGTACCTCTGGAAAACTGGGAAAGGTTTTCTATTGACTGTACATCTGGAAAATAGGACAGGTTTCCACACCGACTCTACATCATCTGGAAAACCGGGAAAGGTTTCCCATGAACTGCACCTCTAGAAAACTCGGACAGTCTTCCCATTAACTGTTCCTCTGGAAAACTGGGAAAGGTGTCCCATTTCCCCATTCCTCATCTGGGACAGCCGACAGTCCTGACGGGCACATAATCCTAACAGCGGACAGGAACAGAGAAGCACCTCCCAAAAGCTCCGTGTGCTGCATTTACACCACAAAAACAAAAGTTCTCCACGATATAATCACGCCGCTGTGCGTTAGAGCTCATGCACCTCCGCCGGAAGCATCGCGTCGTTCTCTTTAAGTGCGAAAACAATGCGGGATAACTGTGAGCTAAAACGCGTATCTGATCCCCTGCTGTGAGAAATGAACTGGACCCTCGGGAGCCGAGCCGTGCGACACTACGTTTAACCTCGCTGTGCCCTCAATCCACCGCTCCCGAGTTCTGCTGCAGTTCATCTCGTGTACATAAACAACAATCTCCCCACAGCTGGTAAACAAGTGTCGCGGACTTATTGCCAGTTCTTTTCTCTATTTTCTTAATTTCCTGGTGTCATACGCGGACAACGATAGAAGTTTATTGGTTTCTGCTTCCAATGAGGGCTGGCGGGTCTGATTTATAGGTCCTGCCGTCGGACAGTAGATCGTTATTGTTTCTATCAGAGCCGTTTCCCGGAGTTTCTCCTGGAGGGACGCCACGTCGTTACGCGGCGCGGCTCCGGTGCAGTCTTCCAGAATGTCAGGCTGGGTTGTCTAATCGCGCCTGAATCTGTACCCTCTGATTACAGAAAACGATAGAAAAAATAACCCTCTATTGTGTGTTGTCAGCGCTCAGACCGCGCTGGTGAAACGCAGAGACGAATGGTGCCTTAATTGCCGGGCCCGTTCTAAGGG
The DNA here is from genome assembly GCF_963514075.1 of Conger conger. Lineage (NCBI taxonomy): Eukaryota > Metazoa > Chordata > Actinopteri > Anguilliformes > Congridae > Conger > Conger conger. Next base: position 3,757,640 of record NC_083762.1, on the reverse strand, counting down.
ATTACGTCAATCACAAGCGTTTCTGCTGGTTTCTGGTGTTTCTCAGCGCGCGAGCATGTTTACGAGCTTGGAGAGACGCGTAATGAGGAGAGATCCGCTTCACTCTTTAACGCCGCGCATTTCTCTTCATTATGCGAATGCGGCACAAAAGACAAAATGTCCTGGCAGTTGGTTGAGCTGTGGTGATCAGAGAGGGATGGTCTGCAGAATGTTCTCGGTGGCGAAATATATACTGAAATGGGCTTTTCGCATCCTACTTGATTGGCGGGCGTGGAAACCTCAAAAGCATGTTTTATTCGATGGTTTTATTTTTCCTTTCTGCCATAGGAACGTTCCCTTAGAGACTTGGAACTCAGCCAGCGTGGGTCACCGTCCGTTTAAACAAAAACTTACAAAACAAAGCGGATTTGTCCTATTTGTTCAAGTATTCACGGTGATTGTAGCGTCTGTATTGTTTAATGTTGTACAGTATGTTTATCAATAATTCACCGCTCAAAAATATACACTTTCCGTTCTGTGAAATCTAGATTAGACTAGGCTATATATCCATAACCAAACATTTAATGCGTCTACTCTGAAAAACATGTCCGGGAAGGGTTTTCTTACAGAAATGTGAAGCAAATATTTTTTTGTTCCAAATAGAATATGTTCAGTGAATGTGATGCTTGTTAAAATGTCATGGTTGCTTCAGTTCCATGCCAGTAATTGATTGTGGGTTTTGGTTTTTGTTTTTGTCTCCTAGGATCTCCAGTAAGTACCTCCAGAATCACAGTAGTTTACAGTGTGTGAGCTGAAGTCCCGACCATCCCAGTGCAAACCGGTTTGATCTGGTTGACTGTGGGGGGGGGGGGGGGGGGGGGGGGGTACTGCCTCAACAGGTAAGCAACTGGGACCCCGGTGGCTAACTGCGAACTGCTGGTAGCTGGGGCTGGTTGTCGTCGGGCCCCACTTGCTGTGGCTTCATATTGCTTGGTGTATTGATGTTCCAAACCAGTTTTACAATGCCAACATTTAAACACTTGTGCGCAAAACTAGTAGACTGTGAAATATTACACTACAATAGTACATATTTTATGTTTGACTGGCTTTCTGCGGAATCGTTTAAATTCAGACGTTATAAAGCTGGGGAGACGTTGCCTCTGGCAACTCCCTCAGAAGTCCCTGCACACACCACGCGTATACACACACACTCACACACGCACACACACACCACACGTATACACACACATACACACTCACACACAACACGCGTATACAGACACACACTCACACACACGCTCACACACTCGCACACGCCCACACACACGCTCACACACACCACGTATATACACACACACACTCACACACACCATGCGTATACACACACACACCATGCATATACCCACACAGCATGCGCATACACACACACCACGTGTATACACACACACGCACACACACATACATTCCATGTGCACACACACATGCACGCACACACATACACACACACATGCATGCAAACACCACATGCAAACACAGGTGCACACACACATGCATCAAATGCACACACGACAGGCACACACACACATGTACACTCTCACACACATACATGGACACACACACCACCCAGACACACAGACACTCTCACATGCAGACACCACACACACACACACACACACACACCCATGAGCACAATATCCTCCCCTCTCTCTTTAGTAGTCCAAAGAGACACTGGGGAGAGGCTTTGAAATGGTAATAATTGTTATTTATATCTCTCTGTGGAGAGATAATTCCAATTACAGAGAGCCGTGACAGGTCCCTGCACTGCGTCCGGCCAGGAGGCCGGCCCTAACACGGCTTATCCTCATCGGACCGAATTCAGAGGCTGTATAAAATCCAGGCGTCATTTATCCGAACGGCACTGAGTTAAAGCTCTCCTGTGTCTAATCTCGACACGTTAACACAAGGCTCCCTGAGTGCTCGCTAAGTAACCATCAAAAAACGTGGCAGCCATTTTGGAGAAAAATGATGATGTCCTTTCTTGGTCTCTCTTACTGCCATTTCCTGCGAGCTTTGAGTCACCCTGTGCGCTAATTGTTTAGTCTTCTTCCGTTAGGAAAAACATTAAGTCAGGCTGTGGTTTTTTTCTGCCCCAGTCAGGCTCCTGGAATGGTTTTTGGCGAGGGACAGTCTCGTAGCTTGTAATTATTTCTGTTTAAAGAATAAGCTAAGTACTTTTTTATTAGTTCCACCCGTGGACTTGTGCCAAATCTGTTGATATCATTTCTGCGTCCGCTTTAAAGAGGAGAATGTAGGCGTAAAAGTGAAGGACGTTCCACAACAAAAAATCCTTTAGAGGTCAACTAGGGATGCTCTGGAAAAATAACTTTTAGTGTGTTATCATACATTTGCCGTCGAAAGTATATATTCAACTGGGGCTTGAATATTTTTCTAGAAGTAGGTAAGTATCTAAAAACAAATCCTGGTGTACTGTTGATTTAGACATTCCAACTGTGCAAATAGTGAATGTTCCATAAAAAGCTGTTTAACTATTAAACACCGAATGTGGTCCGAGGGTCTTACCTGCTCATAAGGACACCCTAGATTCCTGGACTGGTTTTACCCAAGATGCCAGTCTCAAGAGGCTTGTGACAGATTGGCAGCAGTGCATGTGGGTTCATTTGTGTGTAACAGCGTCAGGCCGCCAATGCAGCAGGGACCTTTAAATTCCTACCGTTTATAAGACTTTTCTCCAAGAACTTTATATGTTCGTGGAGAGCGTCAGTTGCCATGGATTGCATTCTGGGATTGCACTGGCAAGGCATGTACATATGCCCACGCCTTGCACCGCCAATCCAGCCAATCAAAATCACAATTTACATCCATCCATTTTGCATTATCTTGTGGATGGATGACTCAGATGGAAAGTCCAGGGGTCAGAAAGCTGATTTGTCTCATTATCTCCTGGCTAATTTGTGCTAATTTGTGCTGATTACAAATCCAGGTGAATACTGGGGAGGACTTTTGCTTTCTGAACCTGGACTTTCCTGGACCCCTGCTTGATAAACATTGGTTATGTGATCATTGTTGTCCTGACGTTGCCCTAACACTGCCCTAACATTGTCCTAACGTTGTTCTAATGTTGTCCTAACGTTGCCGTGTTGTGTGCTCCGCACAGGGCGCTCCTGGACGGGACGGCTACCCGGTAAATTCGGCTCTTGTTTTATTCCGCTAAATTTCACCCTGTTTCCACCTTCCCTATCGCCCTGTCCTCTGCTCCACCCCCCTCCTCTGGGTGGGTGTCTGTGTGGAAACCTCTGTTCGGTCCACACCTGTTCCAGGTGATCTCAGGTGTTCCTGATGCACCTGTCACCTCTGACTCCGGCCCGTACTCTTCCCTCCTGTCTGCCTAAATGACACGTCCTCTGTGTGTGTCAAGGTCAGGGTCATTTCAGCTCCGTCAGAATTTCATTTAAAAGCGCCCACACATGCGCACACACACACACACACGCTATACAAATTGAATTTACTTGAATTGATTTAAATATTCAAGCATGTTTAAAATATGAATATTGCAATATCTGAAGAGGGCAATAATTTGTCTATTTTATCATTTATTTTACATTTATTTTACCAGGTTAGTCCCCTTGAGATTGAAATCTCTTTTACAAGAGAGATCTGACCAAGAAGGGCGACACATTTAGATCTAGGCAGTCCCAACATAAAAGCATACAGACAGAACCGGGACAAGCAGGATGTGCCAAGACACAGTCACGCACAAAAAGCTGTCTAAAACATTTGCCATTTGCAATAGAATCTGCTTCCAACATCTTTACACTTGCTGACAGTGACCAAGCCCAATATATCTTCATCATTTTTGTCACTCAGTATATTTCAGTATATTAATTTTCCACATGCGATGGTTTGTCCTGACTGTGTGCCCAGTCTGTGTCCTTTCCTCAATGTAACTTCATTTCACAACGGTCCTCTTTTTATTTACGATCTGCTGGTGCGCTGCCACGCGAGAGCCCCGTCCAGATGTGCAAACGCACCCCGCGTCCTCCGTGCAGAACTTACCTGACTCCATTTCAAACATCTCCCATAACTGAGTAACTTAATAATATCTGCAATGCGATATCATCACACGATGTTTACTTAAAGATAAATCGGTTTGTTTCCAGTTATTAGAGTGCGGTACCCGCATACTGTGTTTATTATGACATCGGAGGTATGTTCACCCAGAGCCGGTCCAACTATTCAACTATTACATGGCGCCCCCTGGTGGATGTGAAACGTACGACCAGCGGGGGGAAACCCAGGTTCAGAAAGTAAAAGTACTCCCCAGTATTTTGTACCAAATCACCTGGATTCGCTAATTAGCACAATTCTTCAGCCAGGAGGTCGAATTAATTCGTGAAATCAGCTGGCTAAGCTCATGGGTGGAAAAAAATTCAAGGCTGGACTTTTACTTTCTGACCCCTGGGCTTTCCATCTCTTGATTAATAAGTAATGAGTTGGCTGCTCATTACCGAAATTGTATATATGTTTTAAAAGAGAAATCGGCTTTTACTCCATTACCGATTGGTGTATTAGTCACATGTTCTGAATTTGGCCTTGAGAAAGGCGCAGCGAGCAGTTAAAACATCGTGTTTCTTGTTGATCAGTAAGAAACGTCTCCTTCCCCCATATGGAACGCCAAACAGAACTACAGAAGCTAATAATCAGTCCTGACTCAGACCGGACCAGCGAGTGTTTAGGAAATCCTGACGACTGTTTACGACAGAGTTGTTCACAAGCTGCTCTCTGATCACAGATAGCCGTTCACATTCGGCATCCACTTTCCAGAAATGATTTTGGCAGAGGAGTTTGTGACATGCAATTCTATTCATGTTTCTTTTTTTCTTTTTTTTTGCACAAAGCAAATTTAAAGTTGCTAATTCCACTGAGGGGCTCTGAACAGTGGTGACGGTTACCTTGGAGACTGGTGATGAGTATTAGTGTGAGAATTACGTGAACAGAACCAACCCTGTCGGGTTTTGATGGCATTAAAGGTGCAATAGGTCATTTTGGACTTATAATGGTCAAGAGACGAACTGCACCTTCAAACCACAACACTGTTTACCCCTCCCCCTTCTCTGTGAACACGCTGACGTTGAAACGCCATTGGCTGTGGCACTTAGAACCCATTCTCATCCAATGAACTTGAATTATTGCAGTGGTGCAGGGTGCCGGCCCGTTTACTGCATGTTTTGAAACGCGAATTTAAGGACTATAAACACGGGCAGAGGGTGAGTCCACATGTCAGTGAGTCTTTTTCAATGATAGGAAGGGATCTACAATGGTCTTGTAACAATGTTTTAACACAAAAATCTTATGTATTGTACCTTTAAGCCAGAATGCTGTTGTGGCCCCACAGTGCTCCAACACAAGCAATATCCACAGATTACCCGTCTGTTAGTCAGAGGGGAACTTAGCTTAGTAACTTCAGGGCTTTCCCTGCTTTCTTCTCTGGTTCTGAGCTGGTCGTCCTCCTGATGTTGGGAATCTCGCTGTGTGCTACAGTTCCAGATCTTCCTGCATCACATTCCTGACAGGAAAAGCCTGCTCTTAATTATGGATGGGGGGGGGGGGTGCATCTGTGTGTGTTTGTGTGGGAGGGTGTTCTTGAGATGAGCAATCTGTGTGCTCATCTGTTCATATGAGTGTATGTGTGTGTGTGTATTGTGTGTGTGTGTGTGTATGTGCTTCTATATACAGTTTGTTGGTTCTCAGTCCCTCAAACCATTCCTGATTGGGTCATTTTGACCTTCCTGGTTCTGATTGGTTCATCTGAGCCCACTCCTACGGGAGCAGCATTTGTGCTGAAAGGGTTAATGTTTGTGCTGGATCTTAAAGGGTTCATGTTTGTGCTGGATCTTAGAGGGTTAATGTTTGTGCTGGATCTTAGAGGGTTCATGTTTGTGCTGGATCTTAAAGGGTTCATGTTTGTGCTGGATCTTAGAGGGTTAATGTTTGTGCTGGATCTCAAAGGGTTAATGTTTGCTCTGGATCTGAAGCTCTGGTTCTGATACTGAGGTCCAGATGGGCCGGGGCCTGCTCTCCCTGGCTGCCTGTGTGGTGAGTGGGAGCAGAGCAGCTTGTGAAGTCGCTCCAGACCACGAGAGCCTTTAACACAGGAGCCTGGTTCTGGAGCGGGACACACATGCGACGGGACAAGCCTGTAACCAGAACAGGGCCCGGGAGTCAGAACCCATAACCAGAACAGGGTCAGGAGTCAGAGAGAGTCTCTGTTCTCATGTACCATTGTCCTCATATACCTGCTTCTCAGGTGTAATCCTCTCTGCCACACCATGTGTCTGTTTGATCGTGTGTGTGTGTGTGTGTGTGTGGAAGATGCATGCTTGCATGTATCTGCAAGCTTGGCTCTCAATCTCAATCAGGTTCATCTTTATTTCCAAGACATATGGAAAAATGGTCTAATGGTCTAATGTACCAACTAATGCAAAAGAAAGAGGGACAATATCACAGTGGCTGAGGAAGGGGTTTAGTTTTGCCATGAAGACCAAGAAGAGTTGATCTGGTTTTAGACACCAAAAGAGAGGATTGCAGACAGGAGAGGTCAGAGCGGAGAGAGACTTCTCCTAACTTCTCCTTTTGAGGATGGAAGGAAAAAGTTCATTACAAAGGCTATATTCAAACTAACTGCTGACTGTGAAGCTAACTGACATGAGGCTTGTGCCCTTGTGCGCGTGCCCGTGGATTCACATCGGTCCAAAACCGTCGGCGGAGAATGACGGCTCCAAAAAGCGGCGCCAGTTCGGTTGGAAATTTCTCACGCTTCTCCATCACTCGCCACCGTCATTAATCACAGTCAACCGGTAGACTTTATGTTCGGCGCTTAAGAAAAAGAAACGCTGTAGAGTTTGACAGCGGCTGCGCTGTGTAAACACGCGGATATTCGTCCTCGTGCTCTCACGCTCCCTGTTGCCTTGGTAACGTGCCCAGAGAGACAACCGTGTTCGACGGATAAAAAGTTCGTCGGAAGTCTGAAGAACTGGATGCGGTACAGCTGCCGAAAAGTATTCCGTCCCTGTTTGCACTCGTATCCGATGTGGTCGAACGGATCAGATTTCTGGGCGTCCCTCTCATCGAGCCGCCTTTAAACGCTGGAGTTTTTAACGCGCTGCTTTTAGACTGAGATCGCGTTTCTGCTTGCGCGTCATCCGACATACTGTACCTTCAGGTTCTACAACAGGCCTATTATAATGTTGTTTGTTAGCGGGATTTCTGAATGACGGGAGAAGACCCGCGCTGGAACTCCAATATCCGATCCAGATGTGATTCATATCAGATTCACGGACAAATCCAGTCCATATTTAATTTCTCATGTTTTTAAAACCACAATTTTTAAATATGACACATTTCAGATTTATCAGGAAATCAGATATGTGTACGAAAAGAAGAGTGTAAACAGGGCAGGGGTGAGTGCAGGTTTGTGTTCAGCCCAGTGCATTTGTACCATTGGCACTGGGGTAGAGATGGCCCTGGGGTTTTCGTGGCCCCAAAGGTCTCCAAAGAAATGAATTTTGTGCCCCAGGGCTGATTCTGGCCCTACATTTAATGCCAGTGGCTGGCTCTGAACTTGGGGAGGTGCCAGCCATTAACAATAAGAATTTGTTATTTAGCAGATGCTTTTATCCAAAGTAACTTACAATTGATTAGGCTAAGCAGGGGACAATCCCCCTCTGGAGCAATGTGAGGTTAAGGGCCTTGCTCCAGGGCCCAACAGCTGCACAGATCTTATTGTGGTTGAACCACCAACCTTCCAGGTCCCAGTCACTACAGGCTACAGGCCTCCCCAATCATCCCCGAAGAATAATCTCGCCATCCTATCTTTGGATAAAGGCGCTATATAAACGCCAACCATTTACCGTTATGTATATAGTAATCAATGGCTGACGCCTCCCCTCCCTCACCCTCTCCCAAATCCTTTGAATTATATTCTCAACTACGCCGACATCAGAGGCAGCCTCTGCGGAGGGGGGCGGGGGGGGGTCTGATGTGGGACAGAGCCGTATCAGAACCAGAAGGGCTCCGCGTCGGCGTTGATCAGACGCAGAAAGCTCTCGAGAGACTCCGTCTCGGAGAGAGAGCTATTTATACGAGCGTCGGTGCTGCTGCTGCCACAGGATGTCAGAGACGAGGGGGCTTTGACACATGACAGACACCACAGAAGAAGGAAGAGTCAGAGACGGCATTGATCTGAGGGGAGGGGCGCTGGCTCGGTACCGCTAAACGTGTCGGCCATAAAACGGGCTCCGTTTTGACGGCAGGGTGAGGATGACATGCGTGTTCAGTCCAGACACGTTCAGTGAAAGAAACTGTCCGAGGAACGGGGGGGACGGGGGGGGGACAGAGAACAGACTCCCTGAACGTCTGGCTGGCATTGGATCCAGATGTGCCCAGATATTCCCATCCTCCCTCCTGGGCCGCGTGGGACCCAGAGCCGGGTCTCATCGGGAATACGTCATATTTCCAATCGTTCCCGTCCGCCCCTCTCCCGGCATTCCGGACCCCAATATCAGGACCAGATCTCCTACACGTCTCTCTCTCCACAAGCCGGATGACCTGAGATGTCGCCTCAAAGGTCCCCCCCCCCCCCCCGCCGCACCCCCCCTTACCCAGCGAGTCAAATTCAAAATCAAATCCATAATGCTTTATTGGCCTGACAAGATACAGCTTATGCAGCCAGAGCACCGAAAAGAACATGAGGAACATACACCGTTGAACTCATGAACATAGACGTGTGTGGACAGTTCACAGGCCTACTAAAACAGGCTCACTAGTTGTCCCTCTGTTTATGGCAAGCTGTGACGTAATTTGCCGCTGGTGTGATGCATTTTTTGTGTTCTCCTGATAAATAGGGGAGCTTTTGGTGGCTTTATGGGATGGATTTCCTGCTGAGGATTATGTGTAATGGGACTGAGGATGTCGAAATTCCTCAGAAGAGGGAACTGGTAGAACTCAGATAAAACTCCCCCAAGATCTGATACAACGATATGAGATTCCTCTCTGTCTTTGACTCAGTTTGACGATTCCACTGAAGATTTCGGATCGAGCATGTGAACGCATCCCTTCAGATCATTACACTGTCTCTCCTCCTCCTCATCTGCCAGGGATACTGTCCACAGAATTATGTGCCAACCTGCGCGCACACACACACACACACACACACACACACACACACACACACACACACACACACACACACACGTATAGATGACAGACAGGGTGTGGTGTCTGTTGCTCACTTCCTCTCCATGCGTCACTCCTCTCCCACCCCCCTGCTCTCCCTCCCCTGATCCCCCTGCTCTCCCTCCCCTGATCCCCCTGCCCTCCCTCCCCTGATCCCCCTGGGTCCTGACCACATTTCAGGGTTCCAGGGGTGACTTAACCTCTGCCAGCCGCTCACAAATCAGGCCCTATCTCTCCCCCCCGTAATGGCTTTGCCAGAGAGACGCGCTCTCGGCCCCCGGAAGTCTTTGAACGGTCTCCTGGAGCCGCGGCCGGTGGGGGGGGTGGGAACGCCGGCTCTAATTCACCTTTTACGGGGCCTGCGATAAAACCGGAAGTGCGGCCCCGCGGATCGCCGTTCCGTCCGGAGCGCCGCGGATGATGAACGATGAGCGCTCCCACAATCCCCGGGGGTTCCCCCTCCGCAGAGCCGGGGATTGTGGGAGCTTCAACAGCCCTGCGCGCATTTCCTTCTATTCATCAAAGAGACAACGGGACGGTTTAGCTTTGACACCCCCACCCCACCCCTGTTTCAGACACACTGGAAGAGACGAGGGGGCTTTGACACATGACAGACACCACAGAAGAAGGAAGAGTTAGAGACGGCATTGATCTGAGGGGAGGGGCGCTGGCTCAGTACCGCTAAACGTGTCGGCCATAAAACGGGCTCCGTTTCGATGGCAGGGTGAGGATGACATGCGTGTTCAGCCCAGACACGTTCAGTGAAAGAAACTGTCCGAGGGATTGTGGGAGCTTCAACAGCCCTGCGCGTATTTCCTTCTGTTCATCAAAGAGACAACGGGACGGTTTAGCTTTGACACCCCCACCCCCCCCCTGTTTCAGACACACTGGAACGCTGAGATTCTGGTAAACTCCCCCTGGTTATCTCCCAGCCACCACCCCCCCCCCCGCCATCCATGAAGTGTTCAAAGTTGGCCTCTTCAGAAGACCAGATGGATTTGGAAAAATCTTTTCATTCTCTCCGACCCGGGAGATCCAGTAAACTTCACTCAGGGCAGTTTAAGTGTCAGTGTGACTATTATAGATTACCTTCCCAGAGCCCATTGCCTCTTCCTTCTTAAAGGGAGAGTGTCTTTAAAAAGGTTTCAGGTTAAGGGGACTGTATCTGTGGCCAGTTCCCTATATAGTGGACTTTAATTTTTCTCGATAACTGCCTGACTGATGATAACAGTAACCGTTATTGAGAGTAATCAAATGTTTACTGGTAATATTACATTTAAATAAAACAAAAAAATCTTTCTTCGGCCTTGTGTAATTTATGACGTAATAAGGCCTAAGAAGTCTGGTGTGGCTGGGGCAGGTAGACCTGAGACCAGCCTCACGGACGCTGTTCTGCACAGGGACGACAGGCACTGCTGTTTCAGCACCTGAGACTGAGTGGACAGCAACCTGTTCTCCTGGCCTTGGAGCCTAGTGTGTCTGCCTCTCCCTTTCCCCTTTACACACACTTACACACACACACACACTCTCACACACACCCCTCTACACACACACACACACACTCACACACACACACACTCCTCTACACACTCTCACACACACACACTCCTCTACACAGACATGCACACACACTCTCAAACACACACACACACTCCTCTACACACTCACACACACACACTCCTCTACACAGACACGCACACACACATTCTCACACACACACACTCCTCTACACAATCACGCACACCTGTGCTTACACACACGCGCAGTCACACACACACACACCCGTGCACACACACACACACACACCGGTGCTTACACACACTTTCACACCCATGCTTACACACACACGCAGTCACACACACACACACACACCCAAGCATACACACACACACACACACACCCGTGCTTACACACACTCACACACACACACCCATGCAAACACACACACACACCCGTGCATACACACACTTACACACACACACACACACCCGTGCATACACATACTTACACACACACACACCCATGCATACACACACACACACATACTTACACACAGCAGATCCCTACACAAGGGGGTAAGTAAAACTGTAGACACTAAAATATGTTTCAGGCTTTGCACTTGGTCAGCAGATAAAAGGAATGTAGCGCTCAAAGCCTCTCTACCTAAAACGCACAACGTCAGAAGTGAACGTCTCGCTACCCATGATTCACTTTGATTGTTATTCCGCCATGACATCACTGTTTAAACAGGTGCTTTCGAACGCTCGGCAGAATCTGGCACTGGGGTCACATAGCAGCACACGGGCCCTGGGATGTTTTTATTCCTGGAGCAGTGCATTGTGGGCGCCCGAGTTGGTGACAGGCTGTTGCATGCTGGGATTGCGTGAGGTTGGTGTGGCGCCTCTACACTCCCGTCCCATCGTTTTGGGGCCGGGGTGGAGTCGGGTCTAACGGGTTGTAAAACGGGGTTTCTGGGGGGTTTTTTCCACTGCAATCAGTTCAACGGAGACAAGACAGGCGAGCAAACGGAAAAAACGCTCTCAAGATTATACACACACACGACCGCGTCCCCCTCCTCTTCTCTCTCTCTCTCTCTGTGTATATTTCAGCCTTTTCAACCTTTTTCATCTCCCTGGCCTCTCCCCCCGCTGTTTATCCTCCCCCGGTCCTCTTTTGTCTCAGATGTATTACGTAAATAAACAAGCTGTGCTGATGATTTTATGGAGAAAACTGCCAGAGAAAAAAGGCGGGATAAATCATGCCTTTAGCAGGCAGGCCCTGTGGGACGATGTCATATTTATTTAGAGTGCTGTATACTTTCATGAAGCTTTTCATAACCGCACAGTCCTGTAGATTTACAGTTCCCCCCCGGTCCGTTTATGGCCGTACTGCAATGCTCCCCGCTTATGGAATATTCACAGAGTAATTCATAACGATAAATATAGGTTCTAAAATATGCCTTTCGGTCTTTCAGGGTCCTCTTGGCTTGGATGGCAAACCCGTGAGTACTGGTTAATACGGTCAGGCAGAGGTGATGTGCGGGTTACCATTTCGTAGGTTTGATTCACGAGTTTTCCACACAGACGCACTGGGCTGTAGTCTGTATGGTGCCGGTAGACACTGGCACACAGTCACACATGCACACAAACAATCATGTACACACACACACACACACACATACGTGCACATAAACACACACACACACATATGTACCTAATCCTTGCCTCTGAGAGTGAGGGATGGTTCTTGTTGCAGGACGAGTAACTCACCTGTTAGTCATCAGGACTGTTTACCCTGGCAGAGAGAGACAGAGAGAGAGAGACGGAGACAGAGAGAAAGAGAAAGAAAGAACAAAGAGAGAGGGAGAGAGAAAAAAAAAAGATACTTCTGCATGAACGTGTTTTTATCATTTTCAGCATTTACTACTACTAATAATATTAATAATGAATAATATTAATAATAATTAATAATAATTAATTCCTTTACCCCAGGAGCTCTGTTGTTTAACGGTCTGTTTCCCCTACAGGGTCCTCCAGGTCTGAAGGGCATTCAGGTACGTCCGTCCCCCCTACCGCACCCCACCCCTTAATCGCTGAATTCACCTGCATCATAATCCACCTGGTGAGACCCCTAACAGCAGTCTGTGGACATCTGGAAGCCACAGCGTTGAGCTTAACTCACACTCAAACCTGAGGATCATCAAGTCACGGTCCTCCAGGGCCAAGAACTGCTGGTTTTCCACCCTCCCTGTACCTGGGAGTCAGGTGTGAAGCCAGTTTGACCAATCAGCAGCACTAATTACCTGGTTAATTACCCGGGAGGAAAGAAAACCAGGACTGGATTCCTGCTATAACCCATCTGAAGTGGTCACTTGCGAAACTTGCGTTTGTGGTTGACACGGTGATTGGACTGTGGACCGTGATTGGTTGGCGATTTGCGTCGGAACACATCGGTGAGCCCCCTTTCACCACTCTGATTGGTCAGGCAGTGTTTTAGGGCATCAACGCAGACTCTTCCCGTTGGTCGGCCACTTGGCCATCCATCACTGCACCGCGCCAAGTTAATGTCCGCTTCCTGCACCGGGAGGACGCGGAGATAAACTGAGAAGCATAAGATGGATGACAATAGCAGACAAGAACAGAGGAACATAAGAGGGAGTTCCTGAGTCTGAAAACGGCTCTTATAACGAGCCCATTATAACTGGCCCTCCGTTCCTCTCCCGCTGCCAGGAGAAGCGCGTCTTCCCGGGCGGAGTACAAAGCGCTTAATGATGATGAATTTGGGGTTTGTTTGAACGGCGCTCCCTCAGACAACGGCAGGCTCTCGTTTCCGCCGATGGAGGAGATGTCAAACACGCCGCCGCGTCCGTCGCTGAAGTTTTACGGGTTCCTTCGCAGACGTCGATCGCGTGCTGAATCCGCTGGGTTTTGGCTTTTTCAACGGCGGAACGCGCTGAAGTGAGAGGTCATCTTCGGATGGGAGAAGTAGAGCGGATAAACAGCGGTTTCTCCCGCTGTTGAGCCCGGGACGGGATGGGACGGGGGGGGGGTTAGGTGCTGAAAATAGATCTCAAAAGGAAAGAGAAGGTGCCCTGTTCCTTCGCCAAGCGTCCTGGGCTGAACTCTCACTTGGAAATCGGTGCAAGACGAGAATCCTAGCTTCAGCAGACGGGCTGTGGGTGCTCAACTGACCGCCATTATGTTATGTTTCACTATGTTATTGTCACATCTGTGCCCTTTTGGCCATCTTTATTTTAAACAAGAGCGTTTTCGCCTCTTGTTTCCCTCTGTGACCACCGTAGTCTGTTTCCTGCTCCATTCCCTCTCATTCATTTGTTTCACCCGTGCTCCATTTGTTGTCTCCGCCACCCACTCCTTATATGTACTTCCTTCCTGTCTCTTGTCATTCATTTCACCTGTTCCTTATCTGTTCCCCAGTTCACACACCTGATTCCTGTTTCTGCTTGCTATCTGTTGCATATATACCGGTCTGTTTCATTTACTCAGGGCTAGTTTGTCATATCCTGTATTCTGAGTCGGTCCCTGTATTTTCCTGTCCGTGCTTCTAGCCTCCTCTACACCGTGCCTTCACCCCTGTAATTCCCCTGTCTGTTTTGCTCTGGTTTGTGATCTCTGCCTAGTTTTTCCAATTGCTCGCCGTGTGAAAGAAATGCTTCGTGAAGTCCGTGAGGAATTTATCCTTTGCCGATCTCCAGTCATTCCCCCTCGTTCTAGCGCACAGGGAGAACGTTTCTCAGTGTGCAGGCGATGGTTTGGCGCTCCCTCCAGACGTGAGGTGAACGTGTGTTCACTCTTCGCTCGGTGACTGCGGAGGATTCTCACTGACCCAGGGTCAGTCAGGAACCGTGAACGTGTCAGATAGCCTGTTATGTCCGTGGCGATTGTTGCCGTGGCGATTGTTGCTGCCATTGATCTAGCGGGGCCTGTCGGTGTGGTTTCCCACAGGGCGGACGTGTAGCTCATAACACATGTTTCTCTGACTTCTAGCCGACTGTGTCTGCTTATTTTCTCAATTGGATATGGCCTATTGTGTATACAACGGCTATTTTCTGTAGGATAGCTAAGCCTGACAAAATACTTTTGCGGGTTGAAACTTTGTTTTCAAAAAGCAAGAGAGTTAGGCTACAAACACAGGTGAATAAGTAATGAGGTAGAGCGTGAAAAATGGGAAAAGTCTGGTGAGCATTGTGTGCGACATTAAAGCTTGTTTTGGAGGATTAGGCTATAACAGTGTGCAGGCCTCTCTTTCCAGGTCATACCCCTGACTCCGGTGGAGTGTTTGGATGTTTTGATTTCTCTTTTCACTGATCATGCGTTTCTCCTTTCTTTCTCCAGGGACCAGTGGGACCCAAAGGAGACAAGGTAAGGCGCCGGGAGACACGGCGTCTCTCGCTTACGAAAGAAGGAATATTTCACATATTTCTTGCGCATGGCTCCTGTGTTACTGATATCAACTCAGCATGTAGCCCAATGGCTAAAGTGCCTGTAGCCTAGTGGCTAAGGTGCCTGTAGCCCAGTGGCTAAGGTGCTTGTAGCCTAGTGGCTAAGGTGCCTGTAGCCCAGTGGCTAAGGTGCTTGTAGCCTAGTGGCTAAGGTGCCTGTAGCCCAGTGGCTAAGGTGCTTGTAGCCTAGTGGCTAAGGTGCCTGTAGCCCAGTGGCTAAGGTGCTTGTAGCCTAGTGGCTAAGGTGCCTGTAGCCCAGTGGCTAAGGTGTCTGTAGCCTAGTGGCTAAGGTGTCTGTAGCCCAGTGGCTAAGGTGCTTGTAGCCTAGTGGCTAAGGTGCCTGTAGCCCAGTGGCTAAGGTGCCTGTAGCCTAGCGGCTAAGGTACATGACTGGGACCCGGAAGGTGTGTGGTTCAAGCCCCGGTGTAGACACGATAAGATCAGTGCAGCTGTTGGGCCCTTGAGCAAGGCCCTTAACCCCACATTGCTCCAGGGGGGATTGTCCCCTGCTTCGTGCTTAGTCTAATCAATTGTGAGTCACTTTGGGGTAAAAGCGTCAGCTAACGAATAAAACTCAGTACTTTCCAGAAGGCAAAAAAATAGAATAATCCTCTGGTCTTCTCCTCCTTACTGCTGCTGGTATGTGGTGAGAGAGTAGCCAGAACTGCCAGAAATTACGCAAGTCCCATTTCTCAGAAATGAAAAAACCAAGCAGATCTGTGTTTCATAATGACAGCCGTTTGAAACACGGCGACTCCGTTCAGTCTTAATGTGGAGAGAAATCTGCCTTGTTTGTCCCTTAGAATAATCCTGAACCCAGACCCCCGCAAACCCCGAGGCTAGAACCACCATCAAGCGCTCTCTGTCACGTGACTCGTACTGTTGTTGTGTCTGGTCTGTTTTTGTTTTTGTTTACAGTGCATTGCAGCATCCAGCCTCGTTGTGTGGCACAAAGAGATGCTCAACTTGCACTTAGTAATTTAGGTGGTGCACTGCCAGTCTGTCTTAAGTGTTTTAGTCGGATGAAAGGCTGGAAATCTTTTATCTCAAGAAGAAGATATTAGCTTGTTTTAAGTTACTGTTGTCTTACCCCACTGGTACATCTTTAAATGAGTCAAACTGGCTTAACCTTACCTCGCTTACCCCCGTTTTATTTACCAAAGTAATAGAAATAAGATTTTAAGCCTAAATATGAGACTAAAACACTTGCTTTGATTGGCCAGGTCTGCAAGCGTCCCCATTTCCCACCTGTCCCTGTGTGACCCTTCTTCTTTGTTGCTTCTGTGCAGGGAGACCAAGGAGACGTTGGGCCGCGGGTAAGTCAGCCAGCCGCACGGTCGAGCAGAGATTTATTTATGTACCTCTCGATGCCCGTATATGAGCAGGACCGTGCTGAGCTCGGTGGAATGCGCTGGCCCTTTAAGGAGAAAGAGCTCAGATGTGTGATCAGAATGTTCTTAACTGAACATTCTGAATGCTGATGTGGCAATCACTGCGGGCGACTGAGAGCAGCGGAGTTCTAGAACACTGACTTGGAATTCTTTTTTTATTATTATTTTTTTTAAACCTGTACTTCAAAGGGGTAAACAGGTTGACAGAATAATAACAATACAAGACAGGATGGCATAAGGCACAACGCAGAAGCCTTGTGAAAAAGGTTGTGGGAATATGAAATTATTTTTTCTGGTGTGCCCAGCCGACACGATTGCATCCACACCCTCTGCACCGCTCCCCTGACGCCTCACAGCTCACAGCGGAAGGGAATTATGGGCCGTCACTAATCAGGAGTCAGAGGGAAGTGACGGGAAAATCGCTACACGAGTAAAAACTTCCCACAACTGCCGTTAGTCATCTGCTGCTTAACCTTTGACCCCCCCCCCCCCCCACACACAAACTTCAAACTTCCCCCAATCCCCCCAGCCCATGCACACACACGCACACACATGCACATACACTACATGCATGTCTGTACGCATACACACACATGCTAATACACTACATGCATGTCTGTACGCATACACGCACATGCTAATACACTACATACGTGTCTGTACGCATACACACACACGTATGTGTAGATTTACTTCGACATATACGCACGCAGACACAATAATACATGCACAGTTGCGTACGTATATGCACGCGCACACACACACACACACGCGCACAGATACACACACACATACACTTACTTCAGTTACATTATTGAAACTGGCAGGTTGTATATTACTGGCTGATTTGTACTCCGGGCCCTTGCCATGTAAACCCCTTTACACATCATAGCAGAGAGTTATTCCATGTGTTTTACGGTGCGGCTGGGCCCAGAGAAGGCCCGGGGGGGTGAACACTCCTCCAGTGCTGTTGTGGTGAAAACCTTGTGGCGTCGAGGTCTTAAAAACCCTCGACTGCTAAGGAGAGAAATGAGAAAAATGTTATGCCCGTAATAAAAGCCATCGCTAAAAGCCAGGAATCTCGACCCTAAACCGAGATAATATACTGCCCTCTGCCTTTGAGGGATCCAGCGGACCGTGTCTTTCACAATTCGGGGGTGAAACCGTAGTTAAATCTTGGTTAAATTACCGTTTTCCTTTTCTGAAGCGCCTGAGGCGATTCATTCAACAAAGGCGTCGTTAATTCACGCCGCGGCTGAGTGGCGTACGTTCTCAGGAAACGAGGCCTCCACAGCTGCGCATCCCACAATGCCCCGTTCCCCGGGACCCGTCAGACACGAGAGGAACGTACCTTAACGTGACATTCTTGTGGTTCCTGTGATGCATACGCAGCACGGTCGCCCGTCTGATTTCCCAGAAGGCCACTCTTCCCCCCCCACCCCCCCCCGTTCATATTCGCTGCATGTGTTTCTGCAGAAGCACAAAGACCGGGTGCGAGGCGATCGCAGACGCACGCCGTGGAGCAGAGATGTTTCAGATGTGGTTTGAGACCGTCCTCGTTGATGAATGGAGTCTTCTCCAACAGCTACGGCCAGGGTGGGGCGCTGGGCACGTTCTTTTTTATCGAAAGGCCGCTTGTGTAATTTGTCGGAAGATCTGGGGGTCGGCCAGCCTCCTGGAACAGATTGCTCGGTAACATCGGTTCTGACCTGGGGGCCGTGGAGAGGGGGCATGTGTTCTGCAGATCCAGCATTTTCCAGGCTCGAAAACTACCCCAACTTCTTTGCCAAATGAGGTCACTCCTTACTCCTAACATCCACATGGAAGCTCCGGATTGGCTGAAACGCATATCACTTGATGGTGGTCATCTCTGCTGATCACCTCATTGGGTCTCAGAGGTTCCACTCCGACTAGGGGCCTGTTCCACAAAGCAGGATTACTGAGTTAGCTGGACAACTGCACAGAGTAAAACCCAGAACCCTCCCAGAAATTGAACATGGACTGATGTGCTGAAGAGCTGTTTTGGTTTTACTCCGTGCAGGTATCCAGCTAACTCAGTAATCCTGCTTTGTGGGTTTTACACAGTGCAGTTATCCAGCTAACTCAGTAATCCTGCTTTGTGGGTTTTCCTCAGTGCAGTTATCCAGCTAACTCAATAATCCTGCTTTGTGGGTTTTACACAGAGCAGTTATCCAGCTAACTCAGTAATCCTGCTTTGTGGGTTTTACACAGTGCAGTTATCCAGCTAACTCAGTAATCCTGCTTTGTGGGTTTTACACAGTGCAGTTATCCAGCTAACTCAGTAATCCTGCTTTGTGGGTTTTACACAGAGCAGTTATCCAGCTAACTCAGTAATCCTGCTTTGTGGGTTTTACACAGTGCAGTTATCCAGCTAACTCAGTAATCCTGCTTTGTGGGTTTTACACAGTGCAGTTATCCAGCTAACTCAGTAATCCTGCTTTGTGGGTTTTACACAGTGCAGTTATCCAGCTAACTCAGTAATCCTGCTTTGTGGGTTTTACACAGTGCAGTTATCCAGCTAACTCAGTAATCCTGCTTTGTGGGTTTTACTCAGTGCAGTTATCCAGCTAACTCAGTAATCCTGCTTTGTGGGTTTGACTCAGTGCAGTTATCCAGCTAACTCAGTAATCCTGCTTTGTGGGTTTTACACAGTGCAGTTATCCAGCTAACTCAGTAATCCTGCTTTGTGGGTTTGACTCAGTGCAGTTATCCAGCTAACTCAGTAATCCTGCTTTGTGGGTTTGACTCAGTGCAGTTATCCAGCTAACTCAGTAATCCTGCTTTGTGAAATGCCGCCCAAGTGGGAGAGAGAAGGAGAGAGAAATACAAGGAGAGAGAAAGTGAGAAATAAGTAGGAAATGGAGAAATAGTTATTTGCCATGCCACAGGGGTGTCCGTCGGGAAGTCATTTCCAGTGCGGTCGGAAAAAATCTCTCAAAATCCATGACCTTGAATTTTGTTTCTTGCCCTTTTAATCCAGCCATTACGCGTTGAGTTTCCTGAGAGAGTTCGGAGCAATTTCGACCGAGGAGTGTCTCTTGTTCCTGCAAATCACGGAGCTATCATCCACTTAGCTCGACGTATTCAACGCTAAACGGGAGAGTAAAAGCCCCCGGCGATGCCGTAACTGTCTGAAGTCAAACTTCAGACGAGGCTGGAGGAACACGAGTGGGATTCTGGGAATTCAAGAGCGTGAACTTTGACCCCGAGGTTGTGCCTGATGGGTGAGGTTAGCCCCCTGGACCGTATTCTCCGAAGCTGAGGTCAGGTGATCACAGGCAGCGGAGTTCCACCTTTGGGAATGAGACTCCCGTCCGATTGGAGGATGCCGCGTCTCCCCCCCGCCCCTCCAGCCAATCAGAGCTCATTAATCTTCATCAGCGCCGTCCCTCAGATGACGTGATCCACGGAATGCGCTTGATCCCTTTACCGGACGGGCGCTAAGTAGGGAGACGGGATGCGTCACCGTTTTCTGACCTCACCTTTTTCGCCGTTCGACTCCTGAGCCATCCGTCACTCCCGGCAACCGACCCGATTCACTCGGCCCACGGAAAGCCCCTCTGAAGCGGGCGATTGAAACGTTTCACAGCGGCTCTGGCTGGAGCGGAGCACTTCCTGTTTGGTGACGCGCTCTCCTCGGGGGAGGGGGGGGGGCGTTTCAGGCGCGGGGGGGCGGGGAGGATGCTGGAGTGGGGGGGGGGGGGATAAGGAGGGCAGCAGGGTGAAGGAAAGGTGAATTTGACACTAGAGGGAGATGCTGTGGTGTCCCGATCTCACCATAACGTTCCTCAAACACAAACCACATGGCGGATCTGGCACCCCGTCCCACACACACACACACACACACACAGATGCGTACACACACTCACACGCATACGCACCCCCTCTGAGGGGAATTCGAGCGGAATACACACCACACCGTGTAAAATTATCCCCGACAGGCAAGGCGCTTTTGGTGTTGATTTGAGAAAGGTAAAAAAAAAAGATCCCGCTTTTGATACAGTCCATCATACGCTAACCAGCCACAGCTGCAGTCACACTGCTGAGAGACACAATGTTTGAACTATGACCTATGAACTGTGACCTATAGGAAACACTGTGGTGGCAGTACCATGGCGATTAGGGGTTTGACAGAGAGTAACAATAGAGAGAAGTCTAGCTGAGAGGTTAAATTGCTCCGTGCTTAAATCTGCTTTTGCAGACCTCAGCTCTGTTTTTACAATGGCTCCCCATGGGAATGTTTCTTACAATGAGCTGTTGATCCATACTTTTTCTGTCCTTATTGGGTTCACACGAGTTGTTGGATAGCCTAGCCTGTTAGGTACAAAATGGAAAGGTTTATTTGGGCGAAATGTAACATTAACGCAGATTTTATCTCGATGGATTTGAAATTTGTGGAATACGGTCTGTGTTGCGGGTTGTCGATTAGCACTGCCGCACAGTGACACACTCAGAACTGTCGTCACGGTGACTCCAGGGCGGGTTTCGGTGAAGTCGAAGCATTCGGTCTGTGGATGTGTGTGTCTGAACCCCTAAAACTCTCACTCTCTACCCCCCCCCCCCCCCCCCCCCCCCCCCCAACCAGGGCCCCCCAGCTCCCGGCAGCTCTGCAGGTCTGCTCAGTAATCAGATTCGCTTGAAGGTTTGTCCCTTCTCTCTCTCCGTACCTGTGACGGCGGGGCGTCCCATCTCCTCACAGACACCTGCTGCAGACCTCCGCCGCCCTCTCTTTCACTCTTTCACTCTTTCACTTTTCCTCTCTTTTTCTCAGCGGAAAATGCCGGATCCTCCTTTCCTGAGACATCCCTCCTTTTCCTGGGATGCAGTCCCACTTCCTGGCCTGATCTAATCTCTGGTTCTTTCCCTCTCTGTCTCTGTTCTGTCCTCCTCTCTTCCTCCCTCTCTTCCTCACGTCTGTGTCAGATGGTCTTCCCTCGCTTTGACCACGGCTTTCTCTCCGGAGACCAGCCCAACTTTCAGAGACGCCTGCTGAAGGTAGCGTTGCTACATGCGTGTGTGTGTGTGTGTGAGTGTGTGTGTGTGAGAGAGTGTGTGTGAGTGTGTGTGTGAGAGAGAGAGTGTGTGTGTGTGTGTGTGCAGTGTCTGTGTGTGCGTCAGTGTGTGTGAGTGTGTGTGTGTGTGATAGTGTGATAGGGTGTGTGCGTGTGTGTGTGAGTGTGTGTGAGTGTGAGAGAGAGTGTGTGTGTGTGTGTGTGTGTGTGAGTGCGTGTGTGTGAGTGTGAGAGGGTGTGTGTGTGAGAGTGTGAGTGAGTGAGTGGGTGTGTGTGTGTGAGAGAGTGTCTGTGTGTGTGTGAGTGAGTCTGTGTGAGTGAGTGTGTGTGAGGGTGTGAGTGTGTGTGTGCGTGTGTATGTGAGTGTGTGAGAATGTGTGTGAGTGTGTGTGTGCTTGAATGAGTGAGTGTGTGTATGTGCGTGAGTGAGTGAGTGAGTGTGTGAGAGTGTGTAAGAGTATGTGTGTGTGTGTGTCTGTGTGTGTGTGAGTGTGTGTCTCTCTCCCTCTCTCCCTCTCCTTCTCTCTCTCTCTCTGATATTTCTTGCATTAATGAGTATTGCTTTTTGAAATAAACGTCTGTTTCAAACTAGAAAGAAGGTCAGAAAGAAGAAAAGCACGCAGGCTAAAGCTCAGTTTGGAATGTGTGTTTTTCATTACATTTGCTTTGTTGGTAAAACTGTGTGCTTACAATATATGCCTGCCAGAACTATTCTAATTACTGAACAAAAATAGTTTTTCTATTCTGGGGCTATAAAATAAATTCTTGATAAAAATCGCTATGGGATGAGGGTCTCTGTTTTTGCACTTCACCGCAATATTCAACCCAAATGCCTTTCTGGGAGTAAATATTGAGACTGGCTCTGTGCTTCAGCTGAGCTGTGCTGTTTCACTCCGGCCAAGACTGACAGCTCCAGTCCTGCCAACAACCAATCAATATCAGACACTCAGTAGAGTCACAGGAGACTGTAAAAGGATGGTCTACTGTGTGTGCAGGTGTGTGTGTGTGTGTGCGTGTGTGCAGGTGTGTGTGTGTGTGTGTGTGTGTGCGTGTGTGCAGGTGTTTGTACATGCACTGCAATAATTAGACAATAAATCAATCTCAACAAGCATTTTAGTCTTACGTTCAGACTTAAAATCCTATTTTGATGACTTTTTTGCTAAATAAGACAAAACTATTGCCAATGAGGTGAAACATTTTGACTCTTTTCAAGATTTGCCAATGGAGGAAGAAAATTTCACTTGTCCAGCAAACAGTAACTTAAATCAAGCTAATATTTTCTACTTGAGGGAAATAAAATAAGATTTTAAGTCTCATTACAAGACTAATACACTTGTTAAAACAGTTTTGCAGTGTGTTTGTGGTAATAACTTTAAACTAATAAATTCTCTCCGGTTTCATGTCTCGTTGTGGGGTTTTTAGGGCGATCAGGGGCAGGCAGGCCCCCCCGGTCCTCCAGGACCCCCAGGGACCCCGGGCCCAAGAGGACCTCCTGGAAACACTGGGAAAGATGGACCACGAGGTCCAGCTGGAGAATCGGTATGACTCCCATTGCCCCATTACATTACACAACAATTGTTAAGCTGACGCTTTTATCCAAAGCGACTTACAGTTGATTAGGCTAAGCAGGAGACAATCCCCCATGGAGAGCTTGGGATTAAGGAGTGCTGAGCCCAACAGCTGTGTGGATCTTATTGCGGCTACGCTGGGGCTTGAACCACCAACCTTCCGAGTCTGAGTCACGTACCTTAGCCTCTAGGCTACAGCCTGCCCCCTAGTGAACAAAAGCCAGAATCTAGATACCTGGAGGGGTGGAAATCTTGGTTGACTGACGTTTCATGCTAAATTAGCCCCAATATAGCCCCGATGTTAACCAGATATAGCCTGGGTACTGTACATTCTAGTCGACTAGAAAAATTTCACTTCTCAACCAAATGTAGCTGGGTCTTCACCTGAACTCCTAGAGACTAGACTTCTGACCACAAAAATGTTCACTGGGACAGGGCTGCCATTTTGATTTTGTCCGTACTGAAGGGAGGAGAACATTCAATTCCTCTGCTGGCCCTACGAGTTCCCCTGTCGATCTCCAGGAGTTCCCCTGTCAGGCTCCAGTCTTGGTTATTTATCTGACACTTTTATCCAAAGTGACTTACAGTTGATTAGATTCAACAGGTGACAATCCCTCCTGGAGAAATGCGGGGGGGGACCCTGATTTCACTTCCCCTGTCAGGAGTCCTTGCCGATCTCTCCCTTTCCCAAGCCACACACACTCCACACACTCTTTCTCCACCATGAGAATGAACCCAAACAGTGGTTAAATTAGTGGAAACATGGCAACCTGAAGACTCTGCTTCCCACTGGCCCTATACCTACACTCTGATAGGGCTGTTCACTGCAAAAACACGAAAAATAAGTCAGTCTTAACAATTATAAAATCTTATTTCTATTACTTTTTTGCTTAATGAGACAAACAGAACTGCCAATGAGCTGAGAAAGTTTGACTCATTTCAAGATTTGCCAATCGGATGAGAAAATGTCACTTGTCAAGCAAACAGGAACTTAAAACAAGGTAACATTTTGTTTTCAGTACACACAGCCAGGGTGGGTGGGTGCAGGGCGGGGGGGGGGGCGCTACAAACTCAGCACACAGAAGCCCCCCCACACAGTAAACCGCCCTCTACACCAGCAAGTTCAGGCTCTCGGTTACGAAGCAAAAATAGCAGCCCAGTTCCCTTCTCATCTGGTTTGTGTCAGAGAGAACAGCCACAGATAATTTTAAGAACCCCCACCCCCCCACCCCACCCCCTCCCATCCCATCGCAGTCTGTAACAGATACGGCACAAGCTTTGCTTCGCTAACTTTTTTTGGTTCCCCCCCCCCCCCCCCCCGTGAAACAATGGCTCTCGCTTTCAGCTAAACCCCGCTCTCCCAAATCAGGTTTATCACTTCAAAGGTCAGAGCACACAGCCATGCTGAAATATGCGGTCGCAGTCTGAGAGCTCGGTTCTGTTTTGCCCGAGCTCGGGACTCCGACGCGTCCCACTCCGTCTCTTCTTCTGTGGTGGAGCGGCGACCTCACCACCAGGCCCGGTGTTCCGCAGGGTGAGAATGAAACCCAGATATTCGAGCTGTAAAACTAAACACCGTACACGGGAGGTGAGGGGGGGGGGGGCATGGGAGTAGCAGACAGACAAGGGGTATTGTTTCTCCTGTGGGCTGGCCTCCAAAGTCACATTTCAAGTTGATTTAAAAGCAGAAGAAGAAGAAGAAGAAGAGGAATTGCGAAATCTGAAAACACATAATGAAATAAAAACTGAATGAAATCCCTCCCTCCATCTTGCACGCAGATGTCACCGCATCAGCAATATCAAAGAAGCGGCCCTTTCTCTCCTTCCTTTTCTGTTCTGCCAGTCGGTCTGGTCCCTCCGTCCGCGAGGACACGGTGGCCCAGTCCCGCTCCGGGGGCCGAACCTGACCTCGCCGTTCCACAGGGAGATCATTCATGTTCCCGTCACTGTCCACCAATTTCAAATTGCCGGTTCCGTTCGCTCGATGTCGATTTTAATTAAGATAGACGAGACAGCGAGGAGCGTTTTCATTGTGGATTGTCCGCAGTCGGTAAGTGTTGCAATTTCAGCGATCGCAATTGCGGTTGAAACCCAAACCAGTGCACGCCGGGGTCCCCCGGGTCCGGCTTTGAGGACCGCTGGCCAGAAACAGCCTTGTTGATTTAATGCCTTTCAAAAGCATCAGCACTCAACACATCCGTCAGCAAAAATTCATTTCAGTTTAATTCAGCAGCTGAAATGGTCAGCTCTATCTGGGGCAGCCTGTAGCCTAGTGGCTAAGGTACATGACCGGGACAGCCTGTAGCCTAGTGGCTAAGGTACATGACCGGGACAGCCTGTTGCCTAGTGGCTAAGGTACATGACTGGGACAGCCTGTAGCCTAGTGGCTAAGGTACATGACTGGGGCAGCCTGTAGCCTAGCAGCTAAGGTACATAACTGGGGTAGCCTGCAGCCTAGTGGCTAAGGTACATGACCGGGACAGCCTGTAGCCTAGTGGCTAAGGTACATGACTGGGGCAGCCTGTAGCCTAGCAGCTAAGGTACATAACTGGGGCAGCCTGCAGCCTAGTGGCTAACGTACATGACCGGGACAGCCTGTAGCCTAGTGGCTAAGGTACATGACTGGGGAAGCCTGTAGCCTAGTGGCTAAGGTACATGACTGGGACAGCCTGTAGCCTAGTGGCTAAGGTACATGACTGGGGCAGCCTGTAGCCTAGCGGCTAAAGTACATGACTGGGGCAGCCTGTAGCCTAGTGGCTAAGGTACATGACTGGGGCAGCCTGTAGCCTAGTGGCTAAGGTACATGACTGGGGCAGCCTGTAACCTAGTGGCTAAGGTACATGACTGGGACAGCCTGTAGCCTAGTGGCTAAGGTCCATGACTGGGACCTGGCAGATTGGTAGTTCAAGCCCCAGTGTAGCCACGATAAGATCCACAACTGTTGAGCAAGACCCATAACCACACGTTGCTCCAGGGGAAAGTCCCTGGTGAGACACCCCTCATTTACAGGTTCATATAATACATGACAGTTATTTAGCTGACAGTTTTATCCAAAGCAACTTCCAGTTGATTAGTTCAATTCAATTTTATTTTATTTGTATTGCGCTTTTCACTGAAGACTGTCACAAAGACGCTTTACAGAGTAACACAGAAGCGAATAAATCGCATATCACACACACACACACACACACACACACACACACACACACATACGTGTAGATTAGACTGAGCAGGGGCCAATGCCACCTGGAGCAATGCAGGGTTAAGGGTCTTGCTCAAGGGCCCAACGGCTGCACTGATCTTATCACGGCTTTAGTGAACCACCAGCCCTCCAGGTCCCGGTCATGCACCTCAGCCACTAGTTGTCAAGCATATTGGTAAGAAGTAAAAGCAGTATTTTCCCTTCACTTGTACCCATTGCCACCTACTGCTCTTCAGCATCATAGTCTTCCTCACTTTTTGGGATCATGTACAGTGCAGTCCGTAAGACAGTGACACGTTTTTCATTGGTTCTGGTCTGTACTCCAGCCAATAGACAGTTGAAATAAATCAGTCACTATGTGGTGCAGATTTTCGGATTTAATTTGAAGGTTTTCACATCCATATTGGGTGGACCGTGTCACAATTACAGACCTTTTATGCATGGTTTTATTTCAAATTCAATGTGTTGGAGTAAAGAGCAAAAACAAAAAAACAAAAATGTGTCATTGTCCAAATACTTACGGACTGCACAGTATGGCCTTCCCCGGCCGAGTTCTCCTGCCCTCCATTTTACAGCCACCACTTCCTCAGAGCAGCTTTGAGGAACAGTGACACCCGGTGGTGGCTGTGCAGAATGCATACTGTGCTGCACATTCGAGATCTGCTTCAGCCCCTGAGGGGTGCTAAATTTTCCTCTTTCCTCAGGGTGTTCCTGGAAGAGACGGCATAGAGGTAAATCAACTGCAGGTTTCCTCTCCATTACACACACATACAAATTATTTATACACACATCTGGGCTGTCTGAATTCTTTTTTTAACATGAGTTTCTTTATTCTTTAATTTCCTCTCTTCTTGCTCAGGGACCAAGAGGCCCACCTGGAAAACATGTAAGGAAACAAACACCTGTCCAACATCCACCCTCACACAAAGACCTGGAAATGTACAGCATCCAATCACCACCCCGCACACACACCTGTAACTGTACAGCATCCAATGACCACCCTCACACACATATACCTGTGCCAGTAGAACATCCAATCAGCTCTCTCACCGCCACCATTAGCAGACAACAATTAACCAATCCACAGACACAGAAAGTTTTTAGTAAAAACACATTCCTGATTCAAAAATTGGGTCAGTTCAGTAAGGTAGTCTGTACATTGTGTGAGCTCTAGATCGGAGTAAAGTAGACTGCCTTGGGAAATGGCATCCAGTGTGTTTGCAGTTAAGTTTTTTACTCACTGGAATAGCCGCTAAACCTTTGGGCTCATCACCACCCATCGCCGAACTGAATCCAGGAAAGGCTCCGGCCATTGAAGTGAGCCACGTTTAACGCCCTCTCTGATGCGTCTTGAGTCCGTCCGCGTGTGTCGGCGTGCGTCTCCCGCCCGTCCGCGTGTCACAGAGCGAGTCCTCTTCCTCCGCAGGGCGAAGACGGCAAGCTGGGATTATCCGGGCCTCAGGGAGCCCCGGGGTCAAAGGTCAGATGATGATGCTAATCCCGCTAACGCCGCTAGACGCCGGGTTTCCCCACATCTGCCGCCTGGGAACGGCCGGCCCTTGTCCGACCTCCTTATCTCCGCCCTCCTCCTTCTCCATCTGCCTCTGTTCCTTTCATCCTCCTTTCGTCCCGTTTGTCATCTGCAGACCCCTCCTGTCATGCCACCCTCTCCTTTCATGTCCGAACTTCGCCCTGTCCTCTTTCGCCTCTTAATCGGCAGGGTTATCACCCCGCGAGGCTCCGCCCATCCCTCTTCTTCCTCGTAGTGAAATTATTTTTCCTGCCTTTTCCGATTATGTCTGCACTTCATTCGAAGGCAGACCTGGGTCAAATACGTGATTGTTTTTCGATTCAAATACGTTTCTGTGCTCGATTGATCTTGCCCGGGGCCAAACCAGGGGACCAGAGGGCGGGGTTCGCACTTTTTGAGAGTGTTTCATAGGTCCCAGTACACCAGAGAAGCTCAGTGTAACGAGAGAGGTTTTGTGTCCGAGGTGGGACTTGAACCCCGGCCTCTCACTCGTCCTAAGATTTCTTAGAGAAACGTCTTACCAGTCAGCTAAACGCAGAATCGCCTCTAGCCAAGGGCAACAATGTTATTTTGAATTTGAGGGTTATGTCATCAGGGAGCATTGTCACGGTAACCTTTTACTAGCTAACTAGTCGAGCTAACCCCGCTACACCAGCAAAGCGTAGGAAAGTATTTGAATCCAAAAGAGTTGAGTACTCGACCCACGTCTGTTCAGATACGGACTGAAGGTGTGTATGCGCTCCCCTCTGAAGCGTATGATGTCGAAGGGCGTTGGTTCTACACCGTGGTCGTACGTAGGTACACTGGTTCTCAGGGTGTCCATCAACGAGCCGCAAAAAGGTCACATTCCCGCCTCTACGGTCCGGCGCTCTGCCCTGATCACATGATTCAGGCTGCTTCTCCCCATTGGTCCAACATCTCACCAGAGGAAGCAAGCCATTGGCCGCTGTAGTTTGTGTCTGCCTATGATTTGAGAGCCTGAAGCCAATCACAGATTTGTTATGGTGGAGGATTCTGTTTCATTGACGGAAATTTCGTTGTTGGGTTTCGGAGAGTAGAGGCAACCTCGGGCGGTGATTTGTGGTCAGCGGCAGGAAACCTGAGGTGTAGCAGACAAAGGGATGCAGTGAGCTACAAATTATCTCCCTGTAGAACTCATGTTGGGTTTCTGTAGCTGTAGTTTCCCATCAAATTCATGTTGGGTTATTGTAGCTCTAGTGTTAGTTTCCTCTTGAACTCACTTTGGGTTACTGTAACAGTAGTGTTAATTTTTTCTTCAACTCACGTTGGGTTATTCTAACTCAAGTATTAGTTTCCTCTTGAACTCACATTGGGTTATTGTAGCTCTAGTGTTAGTTCCCTGTGGAACTCATGTTGGGTTATTATAACTCTAGTGTTAGTTTCCTCTTGAACTCATGTTGGGTTATTGTAACTCTAGTGTTAGTTTTCTCTTGAACTCATGTTGGGTTATTGTAACTCTAGTGTTAGTTCCCTGTGGAACTCATGTTGGGTTATTGTAACTCTAATGCTAGTTTCTTCTTGAACTCATGTTGGGTTATTGTAACTCTAGTGTTAGTTTCCTCTTGAACTCATGTTGGGTTATTGTAACTCTAGTGTTAGTTCCCTGTGGAACTCATGTTGGGTTATTGTAACTCTAATGCTAGTTTCTTCTTGAACTCATGTTGGGTTATTGTAACTCTAGTGTTAGTTTCCTCTTGAACTCATGTTGGGTTATTGTAACTCTAGTGTGAGCTTCCTCTTGAACTCATGTTGGGTTATTGTAACGCTGGTGTTAGTAGAGTTCCCAGCCGACCACTCCTCAGTTTCTCACGCGTTACCGCTCTGTGTCCACCAGGGGGAGTCGGGACTGCCTGGGGCCCGAGGGGAGAGAGGGGTGGACGGGTTCCCCGGACTCAAGGTAAGAACGCTGGTAAAGGAGGGGGCAGGTTCACCCTGTTTTGGGGTGGGAGGGGTGTATTTGTACCATAGATGCTAGCATCTATGAATTAGCTAGTGGTATTGGCTGAGTGTTATCGGGTGTGAGTGTTATCGGGTGTGAGTGTTATCGGGTGCGAGTGTTATCGGGTGTGAGTGTTATCGGGTGTGAGTTATCGGGTGTGTGTGTTATTGGGTGTGAGTTATCGGGTGTGTGTGTTATTGGGTTTGTGTGTTATCTGGTGTGTGTTATTGGGTTTGTGTGTTATCGGGTGTGAGTGTTATCGGGTGCATGTGTTATCGGGTGTGAGTTATCGCGTGTGTGTGTTATCGGGTGTGTGTGTTATCGGGCGTGAGTGTTATCGGGCGTGAGTGTTATCAGGTGAGTGTTATCGGGTGTGAGTGTTATCAGGTGTGTGTTATCGGGTGTGAGTGTTATCGGGTGTGAGTGTTATCAGGTGTGTGTTATCGGGCGTGAGTGTTATCGGGCGTGAGTGTTATCAGGTGTGTGTTATCGGGCGTGAGTGTTATCAGGTGAGTGTTATCGGGTGTGAGTGTTATCAGGTGTGTGTTATTGGGTGTGAGTGTTATCGGGTTTGTGTTATAGGGTTTGTGTGTTATCAGGCGAGTAGCACTGCTGGTGCTGAAAGCTCAAAGCAGCTGATTCTCCCTCTGCTCTCCTCAGGGCGATAAGGGTGATGCTGGAGAAATGGGACCCCAGGGAGATGCGGTGAGTGCACCCTCCATGTTGTACTCAAAGAAACTCTTGCATTGAGTGCACATAGCAACAAGCTGCCGCACCC
>NC_083762.1:3614484-3721984 GCF_963514075.1 Conger conger | reverse complement strand
AAGTGCCCCTGGATGATAATGCGATGGCTTTGTCCCATCCGGGGGAATTGAACCTGCCGCCTCTGGGACAGAAATGCACTCCGCCCACTCCGTAAAAGCACCTCCCAATGGCGTCCGAAACACCACCAAAAAAAAAATCAGCTAAAGAAACTGGCGGGGAAAGAATCACCACGCACCCACAGACACGCACAACACAAAAGAGTCCTCTTTCAGGCCTGACCACCGGGCCTTGTATTAAGCCCCATAATGAGGTCATTGGCAGCAGCCACAGTGATTACAATGCATCACAGCTGCCACAGGGATGAGTGGGGCCGGTGCTGCCCCCTGGTGGACCCCTGGTGCACAGCACCGCGACGGCCCGCCCTGGCAACCACAACGGATAGCGGTGTTCATTGCTTGAGCGAGACCCCCCCCCCCCCCCCCCCCGTTGGCCGTCCGGCCGCCCCGTGGTTATGGTGTCTGGGTGCATGTGTGATTGGGTCTCCTCCTCCTCCCCCCCGCCCCACCCCTCCCCCCACCCGCCCCGCTCTGTGTGTGTGCAGCTTGTGGCTCTGGTGCGAAAGGAAGCAGCCGGCTGGCGCCGCGCGTTTCGAAGGAAAACCGTGAGTTGCGTTTCACTCCCTCCGTCCCGGCAGCAGGGGGCGTGCATGAGCATGCAGAGTGCGTGGGCGTGGGCGTCGCTCCCGGATCGGACATTTCCAAATTCAGGTGGTGATTGGAGATACCGGAGATTTCGGTAAATAAATGAATTAATAGGTTTTTTTATTCTTTTCCCACACAGGGTCCTCCTGGGCTCCCAGGTCCCCCAGGCCCACCTGGTGAGCAAGGTCCAAAGGTAACCTCCCCCCCCCCCCTCCACCTGTTATTACCTGAATATGAACAATGCATTTCAACGGTCACGTGTCTTGAAAGAACGGTCATATGATCAAATACAATGCTGATGTCGCATCCGTCTGTTAAGGGGTTGTGGTCGGGTCATTCGATCACAAAGCGTGAGAGAGTTCCATTAGTGAACGTACTTGGCCGTCAGGCAGAATTGTTTGATGTGGTTCTTGAAGTAAACAGCGTTTCATCCTCCGCACGTCGATAAGATCTCGGATCAGTGGTGATCCTGTTCTTACATGCTTCACTAATACGGGCCCAGGGCTCCTGATGTTTCCTGAGTTAAGGTCGGCACGATAACATGCAGATTTTATTTGTATTTTTCCTGGGGCAGGGAGAGCTAGGCTTACCTGGTCCGTCTGGAGTGGATGGAGAAGAGGTGAATTCAATCAATTATTATTATTGATTTCCACCCGAATGTGTTTCAGTGTAAGAAATACACCTGATGAATTTACAGATATTCATCAAACTCAAATCACTGTTGATGCACCTTTTTTCGGCCCTCCTCTATGAACGTGACCTTTCACCCTTGACCTCCTCAGGGTCCGAGGGGGGTGAAAGGTGACGTTGGGGACCCCGGTACGCCAGGAGAGAAGGGGGAGATGGGACTTTCTGGGCCTCCGGTGAGTGTGTGTGGATCAGAAAAAAAAACAAAAAAAACAATAAACCTTGGGAGGAATCTGGCTTTGAAGGAGACTGTTATCCTCTGCTGACAGGCCTGCTGTCAGTAGTTAAAGATTGCAACCCTCTTGTCTGAATCGATTGGTCATTTGTTTCGCATGTGTGCACTCCTGTATGTCTTGCAGTGTTTGTGTGCTGGTGTGAATGTGCAGCTGTCATCAAAACAATGGCCGCGTTTCCCGAACGCGTTAAGAACGTTCTTAAGCTAAGAACGTTCTTAAGGACCTTCTTAGGCCTCCCGAAAGAAGCAAACGCGTTTCCCGAAACACCTTCTTAGCCTAAGATGATCTTTCGTAAGAAGGCTTTGTAAGAAGGGTCCGGAGCGTTCTTAAGAGCCTTCTTATCCCTTAAGAGCGTTCTTTATCGGGAAACCCGGCTATTGTCAGACCATTTGTCCTTTGACTCTCCTGTTCCTGTATGTTGGAGTCCACTTCCTGTGTGTTGTCTGTTAACCGGTACAGTTTCTGATCGGTAATGGATGTTAATTCCCCCTGTGATAATCAATCGTATTTCCCTCTGTGATAATGGATGCTAATTCACTCTGGGACAATGGACAGGGATTCCCTCTATGATAATGAGTGTTATCTCCCTCTGTGATAATGCGTGTTATCTCCCTCTGTGATAATGACTGTTATCTCCCTCTGTGATAATGCATGTTGTGTGCCTCTGTGATAATGGATGTTGTGTGCCTCTGTGATAATGGATGTTATGTGCCTCTGTGATAATGGATGTCTTCTCCCTCTGTGATAATGAGTTCCTCTGTCTGTGCCTCAGGGAATGGATGGGCGGAAGGGGGAGAAGGGAGACTCCACGTTTGAGGATAATCTGGTGAGTCAGTCACTCAGAACCTCTGGGTGGGTCATCCTGTTAAGGGTCGGCTATGGTGCATGGATGGGCCTCTCAGTCTGGCATCGAAGTATCACTGTAAATGGTAAACGGTTGGCATTTATATAGCGCCTTTATCCAAAGCGCTGTACAATTGATACTTCTCATTCACCCCTTCATACGCACAATCACACACCAATGGCGATTGGCTGCCATGCAAGGCACCAACCAGCATGGAGCATTTGGGGGTTAGGTGTCTTGCTCAGCGACACTTCGACACGCCCAGGGCGGGATCGAACCGGCAGCCCTCCGACTGCTCTTACCTCCTGAGCCAACGTCGTATCACTGTAAACGCCAGCCGTATATGCGTGACGTCGTGCGTACATGTGTGATGTTGTCGTCATCCCCCTGTAGGTGCAGATGATCTCCCAGCCTGGTCCTCCTGGGCCCCCGGGACCCCCTGGCCCACAAGGCTTCATGGTGAGTGACCCCGTTTACTCTGAGAAGGTCAAAGGTCAAAGGTCAAAGTTTAGGGGTAGAGCGCACTGAAAAGGGCCGTGTTCCTCTCTGTGTTTCAGGGGCACCACGGTATGCCTGGACCCAAGGTAAGGCTGAAGAAGCGCCGAGAGTCTCTATATCCCTGCTGAAAAAAAAATGTTTTGACCAGTTCAGACCAGCTTGACGTGGTTTAGCTGGTTGACCAGTTCGGGTCAGCGCCCAGCTCGACATGGTTTGACCAGCTCAAGCTATGTTTTGAGCTGGTTGCTGGTTGACCCAGCGCATACCCGGCTGGACAGCTGTGACCAGCTCAACTTTCATAGCCGGATTTCACAACAGGGCTGCCCTTTGAGTGCAGCTGTACGTCGTGTTTTGTGTTGGTGTTTTGTGTCACTGTGATGTCACTGTGATGTCACTGTGATGTCACTGTGCTGTTATTCAGGGCGAGCCAGGAATCGGCTTTAAGGGAGAGAGAGGGGCCACCGGTACTCCAGGGCAACCGGTGAGTCAGCGCCCTCTAGTGTCTGCTACTCCTCACTGCGGACCACGTCACGTCTTTAAAGGCCCCGTATTGTACAGTCCAGGGTTTTATTTTAGGTCCTGATATCCATAAGAAGACCAAAAAAAAAAACAATCTCTATCCTGTTCTCCAGCGCCTCTCATGAGCTTTACCAAGAACAGGCTGTTTCGGTGACTGTGACCTTTAACGCTCATTGGTATCAATGAACCTCTGTTCTGATTGGCTGGTTAGCTCCAACGAGCTGAGTGGCGTCTGTGCCGAGCGCTCTGATTGGTTCAGGCTACAAGGTGGGCCGCTATGAAGCAAACAAGCCTTTCGTTGTGAAGTCACAACTTCAAGTTCAAGTTCAAATGGCTCCTTAAAATGCACATTTTATTTGTACAGATTGTGTGGATTTATTTGGGGACTGTGCATGGTGATACTTTCAGAGAATATTTCTAGGACCTTTCATAATCCACATAGCGAGAGAAATGTCATTTTCCACAATATGGGACCTTTAAGTCACTCTTTCACCGCCAGTCTCAGAATCTGAGAGATTCTGTCTCCGCCCACAGGGTCCAGCCGGCCCCACGGGATTGGTTGGCCTCCCGGGCACCAAGGGAGAAAAGGTGAGGTCATGTCTGTGTTTTTGGGGACGAAAGGTGTGTGTCTGCCTTGTGAACTTGTCACTGATCTTATGGGGGGGTTTTTGTTTTTTTGTTTTTTTTTGTTTTTTTTACCTCACAGGGAAAATCTGGAGAGCCCGGATATGACGTGAGTTCAGCACACGGGCGCACGCGACTTTGAGCAGACTCCGCCTTCCCAGAATGCTTTGCCCTAACCACTCTCTCTCTCTCTCTCTCTCCAGGGTCTTCCGGGGCTGACGGGCGATAAGGGGGACAGGGGGGAGAAGGGGGATAAGGTAGCGAGCCCCGCTAACTCCCCAAATCTGCTACTGTTTCATTACTAGCCACTCGCGGCTACAGGCTGCCTAGCGGCTACAGGCTATAACAGGCTACTAGCCTGTTGCTACTAGCTGCTACTAGCTGTTGCTACTAGCCTGTAGTCTAGTGGCTACGGTACATGACTGGCATCCGGAAGGTTGGCGGTTCAAGCCCCGGTGTAGCCACAATAAGATCCACACAGCTTGAGCAAGGCCCTGAACCCCACATTCACTGTTCACTGCCAAATAACCACAAAAATAAGTCAGTCTTAACAAAGTATATTAGTCTTATTTCTTTTACTTTTTTTGCTAAATAAGACAAAAAAAACAACAACAACATGGCAATGAAGTGAATGAGAAAGTTTGACTTAAAACAAACTAATATTTTCTACTTAAAAAAAAAAAAAAAAAAGGCTTATTACAAAAGCGCTTGTTAAGACAGCCATTATTTGTAGCGTTCAGCCATGTTAGCTGTCCTGCCCTGGGTTTCTCCTGGGGTGACACCCACCCACTTCCTCCTCCTTCCGCAGGGTGACCGGGGCACCGTCGGCAAGAAGGGCTTAAAGGGGCAGAAGGGGGAGCAGGGCCCCCCAGGCCTGGATCAGCCCTGCCCTGTGGTGAGTGACCCAAATTTACCCCCATGTGCCCCCCCCCCCCCCCCCCCCCCCCAACTGAGCACAGGGTAGCGTGCAGCAGAAGGGCGTTTGGGAGTCTGAAACTGCGTCAAAGAAGATGAAGCCTCTTTAAAGGTTTAAGGCGTAACATCGCAAATGCGTGATTGGAATGTTCTGAACCGAACTAGGTCTCGTGCAGTGCTGATGTAGCGATCGCGACTGGTAATTGAAAAAGAATTACAAACATCTGACTTTTGAACTGAAAAAGAAAAAAATAATAATAACCCCAAAAACCAGAACCCCTTTTATTGGGTTAAACACGTCTGTCTCTCTTCTTCTTCTTCTTCTTCCCTCCACTCACCCACTTCAGGAAGATAGCGCCCCCCCCGACAAACACTCATATTGACAGTATCTGCTTACAGCCAATCCGAAAAGAGATTTGAGTGAATTCAGACTCAAACAGGGTCTGTTGTCGGCTGTAATTAAGGGTTATGGGTTATAAGGGTTATAAGGGTTAAGCTATGTAATGCCAGCACATTTCTGACATGTGGTTTACCGTCTTTTTTTCCTTGTGTATGAGGGTGAGTTGGGGTGAAGAACATGGTGTTTTGCTCCCTGTGGCCCCTCATGATTTCTCTTTCCTCCAGCGTATAGCAGATTCAGGCAGCTTTGAGACGAGTTTCTGAAACATTGAAAACGTGTCACTGTTTATCAGTTTAACTCTGCATTTGTGTTGTATGTGTGTGTGTGTGTGTGTGTGTGTGTGTTTGTGAAAGAGTGTGTATGTGTTAGTGTGTGTATTTGTATGTTTTACTGTGTGTGTTTGTATGTGTATGTGTATATGTGTGTGTGTGTGTTTTATAGTATGTGAGTGTGTATGTGTGTGTGTGTGTTTTACAGTGTGTGTATGTGTGTGATTTATGGTGTGTGTGCGCGTGTGCATGTATGTATGTGTGTGTGGATTATAATGCTGTAACAGCAGTCGATGTGTGTGTGTGTGTGTGTGTGTATTATGATGCTGTAAGAGCAGTCGATGTGTGTATGTGTGTGTATGTGTGTGTGTGTGTGTGTGTGTATTATGATGCTGTAAGAGCAGTCGATGTGTGTGTGTGTGTGTGTGTGTGTAATATGATGCTGTAACAGTCGGGGGGCTCTTGCTGTTGCTGACAGGATAATGACGGGGTTAAAACCCAGGCTGGGGAGGGGGGACGGCCGACCCCACAGACCCCCTGTCCCCTGGTACAGTATCTCTGCATCTCTGCATCTCTCCCCATCTCCCCCTCTCCCCATCTCCCTCTCTCCCCCTCTCCCCCTCTCCCTCTCTCCCCATCTCCCTCTCTCCCCCTCTCCCCCTCTCCCTCTCTCCCCATCTCCCTCTCTCCCTCTCCCTCTCTCCCTCTCTCCCCATCTCCCCATCTCCCTCTCTCCCTCTCTCCCATCTCCCTCTCTCCCCCTCTCCCTCTCTCCCTCTCTCCCTCTCTCCCCATCTCCCTCTCTCCCCCTCTCCCTCATCTCCCTCTCTCCCCCTCTCCCCCTCTCCCTCATCTCCCTCTCTCCCCCTCTCCCCATCTCCCCCTCTCCCTCTTTCCCTCTTCCCCCCTCTCCCCCTCTCTCCATATCTGAGGCAGTCTGTCAGAGTCACTCTGCTGTTTCGACCCTTATATCCTCCTGAGACTCGACAATTAATCTCAGTCATCATCTGTCTGAGGTGTCTGGTCTTAATTCGACGAGCCATATGTTCTACAATGCTGAAAACCTACACTACACGGAAAATGGAACAAAAATTTTATAAATCATATTTTTTCCAAAATATTTTTCACTGCAACATTCTTTGTAATTCAAAATACTTTGTTCTAAGTCAAACAAATTTGTAAAAATAGGAGGATATACTGAATAGGTTTTCCAAGAGTACAGCTGCTGTGTGAGCGCTCCCTCTAGTGGCTGGAGGTCAACCCAACATTCATCAGTGGCAAGTGTAGTGTTCTATTTTTCATTTTCAACCAATGGAAAAGCTGCACCAGTGGAAGATCTGCACATATTCCACTCTCCAGCACTATATATGGTTTCTCCTGTGAAACCACAGCTTGGCAATAACAGGAATGATAGTAATGAACAGGAAATGCAATGGGCATTATTTGCATTGAGTTATATCAAAGTAACATGAATGGTATGGTAAAACACAGGAATGTATTTTTGGTTTCTTGACGCCGAATGAATAGATTGGTTGAGACAGTGTCCATAGCAGTCTGTGTGAGGGTAATTAACCCCAGGACTGTTGTGTTCAAAGGCATACCTGAAGACCAAAAGACATCATTACGCACAGCCCCTAGTTTTGGGGTTCAATTAAAAATAAAAAGTAGAAAAGTATTTTCTAAACTGTGAGAACGTTATAATGGATGACCTGAGATGCCAGTTATTCAACGTTAGGCCAGGATGTCCATGGGGGGCTTTCTTTAGATACTTCTCCAGGATTGCCATTTGATTCATATCTGACAAGCAGAACGCTTTATCCCAGGCCCTCCCGACTCAAACCAGGGCCTAAAATCATTCTGTTTTTAATAAACGCCCAGTATGGTGCGACCACAGCCCCTCTCTCTCTCCCCCCTCTCTCCCCCTCCCTCCTCCTCTCATTCTTCCCGTCTGACTGCTTTCCCTCAGCTTGCTGTGTTCCTTCTGTGGCTTTTAAATATGCTGGAAATCTAACCACGCAGAGTCCTACACAAACACCCGGGCTGACTGGCGTTCAGGGTCCCATTGTCTTGGTTCATGCGTGAAGACCCTCGCGGTTCACTTCTTTATCACGTAGTTCTACGGAAAACTCTTCTGGGTCTATTGGCGCCCTCTAGTGGTGATCATATGCATTAAAAAGAAATAACACTTCACCCTGCATTCCAATAGTTTGTTTTACTCTATCCTGTGTAAACATGGCGGATTCACAGATGTTTATTAGTACATTAATAAGCCTATATTGTTGCTTATGAATAATTGACTAAATTGAGGAAAACGTTCATTTTGATTTCAGCTTGTCTTTAGGAGGCACACACTGGCACAGTTATTCAATGACATGCATTTCATTATGAGTTACTGGGGAAACTTTCTCTCTGGGACACTGCATGGTTTTTTGACTGAAATGAACCCTGATTTCCTGTGAATGTTTGCCCGACGCGCCCTTGAGTTTTTTGTGTGTGTGCGTGTGTGTGAAATGTTGCATTGGCTTGTTCCCTTTGTATACTAGAACTTCAGTGCAGGATTTACTGATGCCCTTGCACACATCAGTGAATTTACACACGCTTTAAAATCCCTGTTCAGTCACTTTCTTTACTTCATTTAAACAGTTAATTCGGTCACAGGCTAAAATATATTTATTTTTATATTATACTTTTTCAAAAGTTTAAACAGGAAAATAACGCAGCATGGTCTGTGTGGATAGTCATTTCAAGCTCAATTCTGATTGGCAGCTTAACTAAACTGGCTGCAGAAGATTGGTTAAAAATGTAACAATTCTTGTGTGACTTTCACAAGGAATGTGGTCTTTAAGTGACAAATACCAAATCCTCCAATATTTGGCTGTGTAAGAAATGTCTTACTTTCATAATAAAATAATTATAATTCAGAATGTCGACTGATAAAATATATTATTGTAGTGTTTTTATATGCTGTATAATTGTCCTGAGTGAAAATGTGCATGTGTTTTTCATCTGCATAGAAGTGGGTCTGTGACTGCTTGTGTTTGGTGGACATTGTAAGATGGTGTCGTCGCCTTAACCGCATGGCGGTTCGAATTTTTTGTTGTTGTGGTTTTTTCTTAATTTGACACTGAAGACATCGGTGTCACGTGTGTAGAAGTCATGTGATTCCCAGATGCCCCGCCCCTCATTGCATGACTGCATGTAGTAATTGCTTCGTCTGCTCCGTCTGATATATCTGTCGTTTTAATTGACAGGGTCAGGACGGCCTACCCATACCAGGATGCTGGCACAAGGTTAGCATGACAGATGTTCAACAAATCTAATTAATACATGAATAGTGGGTGTGAATACGTTAATTCCTGGTTGGATGGACACATATGTTATAATGAATGAAAGCAAGAACTGTTTTCCCGCCAAGCGTAGTTGTTCTTCAGATCATTACCTGATAAAGGCACCTGTGGAAAACGCGATTACCATCGCAAGCCTCTCAGTACCTTTAATGTACACACACTGTGGACTTTAGGCTGTTTAATGTCTAGGGACAATCCCACCGGTGACGTAAGGGGCTGAGAGAATAACCAAAGATCCATTTCCGGTCGCCGTAGCAACCCCCGTAGCCGTCGATGCTTAAAGTCCCGAATGTTCACAGTGCTACGGCTAAAACAGTAACATGAATTTGTCGTGATATTGACCTGTGTCTAATCTCGGCTGTTTCTCTCTTGCAGTGATTACTAACACGAAGCATGGCCGTCTGTACATATTGATATGGTATATTTTGCAACTGATTTTTTAAGGACACTTTTATATAATATATTGAGCTTTTTTTAAAAAATAATGGACATTATATTGTAATTGTTCGTCTATTACCACGACTGTGTTAACAAACATTTTTGTAGTATTATGGATGATGAAAATGGAAGGATGGAACTTTTTTTTTTTTGCGCAAAAGGAGAAGAGAAATTAAGTCAATGAAGCAGCAAGTGGACTTAAACCCTGACGTCAGGGAGACGAGTTGCTGCTATGGTGACGATCAGTAGTGCAGTTGAGTTCTAACTTTACTAACGGACTGGCTGGTTTGTTTACCGACGGGGACTGCTGCATGCGAGTGCACCGGCTGTTCCGTGGACGACGCGGGGCCGGACTTTTGAAAATCGGTGTTGCCATTGCTCTTTCTACTTTCTTTTTGTTTCGAAAGGGCGAGCCCGTGTGGCAGATACGAAAGCGGAAGCGCCTCTCGCAGCCCTAACGGGCGAGAACGTGCGAGGCACGCGGAGTTCTCAGTGGCCGTGCGCTGTACTAATTATGGAACATGTCCGCGACACACCGTCGAGGACTGCACAGTCTGCGATGCGGAGTTTCGCCAGCAGGTGGAGCTGCGGTGATCACAACGCATCAAAAGTGCCTTGGAAACGGAGGTGCGCCTCGTCGCCTGGTTTTCTTCAAGGAGCTGCCAGAAGGGCAATTGTAACTCTCCTTCTACGCTGAAAATATTTTCCCTACATTGTTAATGGCCGCTTTGATTGACTCAAAAAAAATTTTTGTTGATTTTTTTTTCTTGGTTATAGAACAAAAGTTCCCTTCCTAATGAAACAATCAATGTTTTGAGTTTGCCACGTGGCTAAATTAAGCTCTCGAGTAGTTGTTGGTTCAGTGTTGTGAGAAGTTACTTTAGCGTGGACTTCCCAAAGAAAATCCTTTCATTTAAACATCAGACAGACCATCTGTTTGGAAAACTTATGCATTTGTGTTTCTTATATCTTGTACTACTGAAATGTAGTGATGACTATGATGTGTTTTAGTTAATCATTTACATTTGCATTCCTGTGCATGGATGTCTTTGTATGAAATACACAGAGTTATACCGTAAATAATATGTATTTGTTTTTTAAATGAGCAGAAAGAAAACTGTCACGTAATCATGCAGGTCGCTTTTGATTTCTGCCGGCATCCGCATGATTGGACGTGTTCGTTCCTCTTGTGATGGATTGGAATGTGTTATCTAGAACGATAAAGAAGGAATTACCATTATTTTTTAAGGTTTTTTGACTTTTTTTTTTTAGCTTTTCTAAATTATATATTTTCGTGTGTCTGTCTATTCCTCATGCTGAGGTATCAGTAGGTTTCTTTCTGTTAATATTTCAAAAAAGTATTTTTCCAAGGTCTATATTTTAGCTTTTGCTGCTGAAGGATAAATATTCTTATCAAGACAAAATGTGTCTGTCAATGGGATTTATGTCACCGTTTAGGAGAGCATGTGTCCTGAGATGGTCTACAGAGGGATGTAGGACGTCGGTGTTGATTTAACGGTGATGATTGCTGTTGATTGTTTTTATTTCTTATTGAGATACAGACATGTGTATTTACAGTGTGATATATGTGTCCCGTGTTCATGTTTTAACGTGGGGTGCTGCTCGACAGGTCAGCAGTCAGTGTGTGTGGGTGCTGTCACTTTGATTTTCCTGATGTCTGAAGCCCATGTAGTCGGTCCTCTCTGCCTCTTCTGCTGACTTTTCTGTTCCACGGTGAACCAGACCGGAATGGCTCCCTTGTACCTCTGTACCATTACACCTACAGTACTGTGCAAAAGTCTTAGGCACCCGTATAACATTCTGTACAGATAGGATTCTTTCAAAAAGAATTCAATGAAAGGTCCTAAATTAATGTACTATACATTTGACATTGCATTTGAGTAATCTGGCAAAAACTGAATCAAATCGATATTTTTTTGTGACCACCCTTCGGCGTTATAACTGTACCACTTCCCTGAGATATAGAACTGCAGGACAGTGTTGGCTAAGACAATCAGCAGGGAGGTTGTTCCAAGCATGTTGGAGAACTTGCCACAGTTCTTCTGCAGACTTTGGTTGGCTTCTTGCTTCTGATCTCAGACAGTCTTGATCAAGCTTTTATGTAAAAAGTAGGAAATTGCTTACAGTAATATGTTACTTTTTCTGGTAGGGGCGGGTAGTTATTTAACCAGTGACAATAAGCTTTCTGCTTCAGTATAGAGTGGGGATATGCAAATTTGGCCCTCATTGCCAGTTGTGCTGCTGGATTTCTTTTGGACCTGATAGTTAATTGATTGATTATTGCCACTGATTGGCCAGGGAACCTGCCTGGTGTCCTAGGCCTAAATGAGACCTGATTAGAGGGGAAGAATTAAATCCATGGATTTCTCCTGCCGTTGCCCTTGACCAAGGCACTGGCCTCAGAACTGCGGCTGCCCACTGCTCCTAAGTCACTAGGATGGGTCAGATGCAGAGGACACATTACCCCTCAAGGCTGGTAGACGCCAGATTTGAGTGTCCCTGGTATAGAGCTTCTGTCACATGCTAAGTACAATTTTACTTTATATAGTGGATGTATTAGTGCCTCATACACCATTGGATCCATTCAGTGTATTTTACTCATGTGTTATATTTCATGTGTTAAAGGTTAAAGGTACAATAGGTAATTTTGGACTTCTAACAGTCAAGAGAGGAATTGCAGTAACAAACACCCTCAAACCACAACACTTTATTCCTCCCCCTTCTCTGTCAACGCGCTGATGTTGAAACCCCCCCAGCTGTACAATGTTTTGGTACAGAGTGTCTGTCCATATTTTGAACCCAAATTTAAGGACTATAAACACAAGAAGAGGGTGAGTCAACATGTCAGTCAGCCTTTTTCAACGATAGGAAGAGTTTCACAATGGTCTTGAAACAATGTTTTAACACAAAAATCTTACCTATTGTACCTTTCATTTTCACTGTCAGATTTTTCAGCGGCTTTATGGTGTTAATTAATTAATGAGACTGACACCATAATCCTCTGGCTGCAAACGGTTCCTTTTGTGTACAGTGTTGAAGTGGTCCCTTGAGGGTCCTATCTTAGCTGTCTTAAGGATTGCCTGAGGTTTTTACGGTCTGAAATCTCTTCTCCAGTTAACGTCTCTTTATTGGGTTTAACAGGTTTTTGTTACTTTACAGTGTTTCTGTACAGTTTCGCAATATTGGATTTTATTTTATTTGTATTTTTATTTTATTTTTTGCTTGTATTTTGCTGTGTGTTTGGTAGTTAAAGAGTTCCTGCTATTTTTGTTACTTTCTCTTGTTTTTGAAAGAAGTGCATTTTGGTGATTTAATATTAAACATATAATCATAAATAAACCCTTTTTTAAAACCATATGTGATGGGTTTTTGTCCGTTGCTTATTTGATTTACTCGGGTGCAGTGCCTTTCAAACACAAACTGAATTACCTGACATTAAATGTTATGGTTTTGTGGGGTTTTTTTAATTTAAGATTCTACATGTATGGAAGTTCAGAAGTGACTGGAAATGTCTCTGAATGGTTCATAGTCACTATTACTAAGTCAATAGGAAACACAACTCTGGGATACCAATGCAGTTCAATAGTAGGCTACACTACACATGCAACTTTGCTGTATTTTGAAATACATTTAATTCCTTACTGTGATGTTTTGGTATAAACTTCACATTTCACATTTTAGTCATTTGGCAGACGCTTTTAATCCAAAGCGACTTACAAGTGCATAGGTTCTACCAGAAGTCAAAGCATCACAACCAGAACTAGGAAAATACACCTGGACTGCTGTTCTAAACATATAGTCGTCATCATAAGTGCAATTTTTTATTATTTTTTTTTAATTTTTATTATTTATTTTTTTTTTGGGGGGGGGGGGGTGTTAGACAGGGATAGGGGTATCAGAAGGGGGGGGGCGGGGTAAGTCAGGAGGGAGGACTAAGGTAGAGTTTGAAGAGGTGTGTTTTGAGTCTGCGTCGAAATAGGGGGAGGGATTCTGCTGTCCTGACAGTGGTAGGCAAGTCATTCCACCACTGAGGAACCAGAACGGAAAACAGGCGTGAACGTGCAGCTCGACCGCCAGGTGCCCGTAGAGAGGGATTTTGAGAAACTTGAGAAATAAATGTTCATCTGCTTTTATGATGCAGTGGTCATTTATTATTTTCAGTCCATACCCCAATATATTTTGTGTGGCACTCCACTGCCAATAAACGTAGTTTATTGTCCTCCGATGAAACTAGTAGCTATTATGCGTTTGCGAAGAAGCCATTATAACATAGAGCTGTAGGCCAAATAAGAGCCTATGGTGGTAATATGTTTCATGTCAACGGTTGCAGAAAGAAGTCTCAGTTACGCAACTAGCTGGCACCAGTAAGCCATTTTTTATTTTTATTTCATTCCTTAAGCGATTATTAGTTTAGTCTAGCTATCATGAAATGGCTGGGCTATGAGGCAGCAGTCCCAAAGGAGTGTAGCCTATGCTAACTAGACTACGTTGTTCTGGTCCCTGC
This sequence comes from Conger conger, assembly GCF_963514075.1. NCBI lineage: Eukaryota > Metazoa > Chordata > Actinopteri > Anguilliformes > Congridae > Conger > Conger conger. Next base: position 3,708,040 of record NC_083762.1, on the reverse strand, counting down.
TGAAAAAACAAAACAAAACGATCAAGCTAGGTTTTGAAACAGCTCAGACAGGCTACCAGCACAAGCTGGTTGACCAGCTCATACCCAGCTAGTAGACCAGCTTCATGACCAGCTTGGCCATGCTGGTTGACCAGCTCATACCCAGCTAGACCAGTTTATAACCAGCTTGGCCGTGCTGGTTGACCAGTTCATACCGAGCTAGACCAGCTTTATGACCAGCTCATATCCAGCTAGTAGACCAGCTTTACCACACTTTTACCAAGTGTTAAGTTATATCATGAAAACACTGCCTTATACAGAAGCAAGAGCTAGATACCAAGCTAGCATACAGCTAGTTGTACCGTTTGTACATTAAAGGTACAATAGATAATTTCGTACTCCTAACGGTCAAGGGAGGAATTGCAACAACAAACACAAAACTTGTCCTTCCCAGTCTATGAATATAACACATAATATAAAGCGTTCTTATACGGTTCCGTGTTCTCATGCACTGTTTTGGAAAGCTGACAGTGACAAACGTGACAGAGCCTGGCATCTTTTAGTAGCGTTCAAGTAAAAACTAAAATGATACCAGTTCGTTATCGGTAGCAACAAGCTAATTAGCTATTAGTTAGCTTGCCGAATTTACAAATATATGTGTTCATTCGTCTAGCTATGTCTAATTTGCTTGTTGCTACAGATTGCGAACTGGTATTGTTTCATAACTATATATGTAGTCTTCGCTCGGATAATAAGCAATAGTATACAGAGTTTCTATTATCGCTTGTGAGTGCAATTTGGGCAGCTACGCCGAACAATCAGAATAAGCTGTGGCTATTAGAAGCAATTTTCAACCAATGAGCTTGGATTATTGGTACAGAGTGAAGGCCCTCAACTGTATATTTTGAAACCCTAATTTAAGGACTATAAACACATGCAGAGGGTGAGTCAACATGTCAATGAGATTTTCAACGATAGAAAGGGCTTTACAATGGTCTTGTAACAATGTTTAAACGCAGAAATCTTACCTATTGTACCTGTTTAACGTATCAGTTCCCGAAGTTGACAGTTAGCTAGCTATCTGAATGCAAGTGAAAGCAGAATGGCCTTGGTATAGTACACCAAGACAATAAAGTGTTTCATTTTCGCAAGCATTCTTTATTTATAAGGGGAAAAAGTTATCGCCCCATTTATTGATCAGCCAAATGCAAAAAAAAAAGTCACTTTTAGTGAGTTACCATGGCCTGCTTTAGTTCTTGGTGCATCCGCCTGTGGCAAGGATAATAGCTGGAATCTTTTCCTGCTAGCTCCCAGCTAGCTCGCAAGGTAAATTCTGCTTGTCTTTTTTCGTCTTTTTAAACGAAATTAGCTATTGGACATCAAGGAAGCGATTGGTTTATTTTTGGAGAATTTTGGTGGGGATACCTGATCTGATTGGGCAATCGCGGCAATCCGTAGGTTTTATAAGTGCTAATTGTTTTTTCCTCCATAAATTATTATAAAACTGCACCGTGTATGTATATTTACGACTTGTAGTTGATTAAGAAATAGTTAGTTATAGAAATAGTTATAATAGCATTTCAAGAATCTTCATTTTCATACACGGTTTCATAAACGGTATATAGAATGAAATTTGTGAATGATGGCCACACCCAATGGAAAATCGAGCTTAAGGGAGAGGAGAAAAAACGCGTTATTTGTCCAGTGATGACGCAGTAGAGTCTAAACTGAGGGAATGCGAACGATCTGTGCATATCTAGCGCCGACAGTGAAAATATACCGACAGTAAGTACATTCTGAGATTAGAATATTGCCGATGTTAGCTATCTCATTAAAAAGGAATAAAAGTTAAGGTTACCTTTAATATCCTTATACGAGCTGGAACTTTCCAAACGAATAGCCGAACTAGCTAACGCGTCTATGCTACTCAACTCCACGTCCTGCAGGCCGCAGTGTATGCAAGTGCTCCTACCGTGCGCTACACCACCTGATTTCACGAACAGTTAATTATTTTACCTGCTTGGTTCAGAAAATACGCTAATTAGTCAAATCAGGTGATGCAGCGCACGGCTGAAGCAAATGCCTGCAGCAATGGTAGCTGCATGAGACCAAGTTATGGATCCTGAACCTCGATAGCTCGATAACTTACTGTAAATACAATTTTATACTTCGTTAGTCTAGCTTGTCTTGGATACCTTAGTTATCAAGCTAGTATTTATTTAGGCAATACCCGTCTTAACTTAGGGCTAGCTAATTATCAGGCTATGGGACAACATTTGGTTGGCATGGAACATCAATTCGTCAACGTAACGTTAGCTGACGTGACAATAACTAACCTTTGCTTGTTTGCAGCTGAGTATTCTAACTGATTTATATTCGAAATACTGGGATTAATGACAGAACTAGGCTTTTAGGTTTTCAAAGAGTCGAGCCACCGTTCCTGTAGGCCTACACTGACCAGAGAAAGCTAGCTAGCTAGCCTAGCTAAGTTATAATTGGTCATGCATTACTCGATGTAGGTTTTCGAGTGATTCTGCGGTGTAATCGTGACAGACAGGGTATGCGGGTATCTCTGTTGCGACACTTCATGTGAGATAAAGTGCTAGATGCATTAACAGTTACATGTTTGTTTTTAACGAGTAGACAGATGTTAAGTTAGCATCGTTCACTCGCACATTCGTGAGTGGCGTCTGTTTGTCTGCGTCAGAGCGCTCTCTAGTGGCAAATAATGGGAGTGTTCACTACAAGTATCAGCACAGGTCCGTAGGGTTCAAATAAGATGACGTTTGTTAACACGAGGTAATTTCATTTTTTAAACGACTTGCTTTAATATCATGCGCTATTAATAATGTGGTAGATGAGTAAGTAAGATGTTAATTGTTGCTGGTGATCAGTTGCAACTTCTGTGACACCAATAACTGGTGCTGCCGATGGTCAAGTATGGTGTTGGACTGATTTGACTGGTACTGTGGTGCCGCGGGACGTCAGCCTCGTTAGCGCAGTAGGTAGCGCGTCAGTCTCATAATCTGAAGGTCGTGAGTTCGATCCTCACACGGGGCATTTGTTTTCGTTTACCTGGTTTAGTAAACATGCACTTCATGCCTCGCGCGGTCTGCAGTCTATACAATGGCGCCCTCTAGTGGCGAGTCTGTTTGTTTCATGGTTGTCCAGGGAAATGTATTGTGCTAATGCAACATTTGCTGCCTTGTACATTTAACGTAAAATGTTAAATTGCATTTGGTTTGCTGCATATATAATCTACGGTTCCTTTTGTCACTGAGGTCTATGAGCACGTTATCAATCTAGATCTTATAAACCTTTAGTTGGCAAGCTATTTTGTTTAACATAACTAGCCCTAGCTATGCAAATGATACATTCGAGTACTTTCTGCATTGGATGTAAATCTTCTGTTTTTATTCGTGTGACGGGCGGTTTGCAGATTCAGATTTTTGTTTTTACCGCCAGATGGCGCACTAGCACTTCTGTAGTTTTTCGTGGAAAATGTGGATTTTGGTTAATACTGACTGAACAAGGTATAAATTGAGAATGCAGTATTGACAGTAATTGCGAAAGACAGGCACTGTTTCCTGAGCTCTACGGATGATATTTTGTCTCTGTTCCGACCCTAATGAATGACATCGTCTCTATATAAGTTCTATATGTGATGCCATGGTAGAGAAGTCTTATTCTCTCTATAACAATTTTCCTACTAATAAGTTCTGAGATAATATTGATGTCATAACTATCATATAATACAACAGGTTTTTTTCTGTGTGAAATTTCTTTGGTGGGTTGACAGGAATTTTGACTTTTTACTGACTAAACATCATTAAAATTATCAGGGTAAGCTCTCTGTCCTCTCTCGCCCACAGGATTACTCTTGCCAATGTGGTGTTTGCTTTCTGAGGTTCAATCATTACCCACCTTGTGTGCAGGCCCGGGACTGTCAAGGTTTCCGTAGTGTAGTGGTTATCACGTTCGCCTCACACGCGAAAGGTCCCCGGTTCGAAACCGGGCGGAAACATGTTTTTAACCTTTGACCTGTTTAAGGGTGTCTTTAGGGTGTGTTCACACTTTGAAGTGGAGTCAGACTGATATCTCGGTCATTTTTGTACATATAGGAACATACAAAATGTATAAGACCCCTCTGAAGCCCTAATGTCGGCCCCTGCTGATATCTGTGATTTCTGCTCAAAAAGCCAGTTTCCCCATTTAGGCTCTATTCATTTTTAAAATGATTCATTCATTCATTTGCGAAATCAAAATACTTCCACTCACATATTGATGTTAATTGTGGATATTGTTTATCCCAATTTTTTCTGAGATCAGGACTTTTCCTGTTTGCTGACCGTCATTAAAACTTTCAGCCGTGACGTCTCTGATCTCCCTAGCTCACAGGATTACTCTTGCCAACTTGAGGTTCAGTTCATGCCGTTTGTGGTAAATGTGTCAACATGTTATTTGTTGCTGGTGATCAGTACAACTTGTGTGACACTATTATCTGATGTTTTAGCTAATTTCTGCAGTGTGGGTGTGGTTTCGCCAGGTGGTTTATACAGGCTACATACGTGTTACGTCATCCCACAAACTTAACCTGGGGTTGTGTAGGTTTGTGCTTAAGACACTGTTGTCTCAGCGATTGTAAAAACAATTATACCGAAATGTCAACAATCTAATCAGGTGAATCAAGTTAGCGATTTAAATGAAATAGGCTCCATGCCCAGTGCAAGGCATTAACCAAGTACTGCAAGTAATGTTCACTAGACCCAGTAAACGAAAACCAATGCCCCGTGTGAGGATCGAACTCACGACCTTCAGATTATGAGACTGACGCGCTGCCTACTGCGCTAACGAGGCCCGTGACCTGGGCGACCACAGTGCCCATCAAATGTCACCTAATACATACTTAACCACTGGCAGCCTCAGATCTGCTCTCACCCAGTCATCTGACCATACCGATTTGGGCAGGCTAAATGTGCCATGGTCCATCAAGGTTTCCGTAGTGTAGTGGTTATCACGTTCGCCTAACACGCGAAAGGTCCTCGGTTCGAAACCGGGCGGAAACACGGTTTAACCTGTGGGACCATGTTTTATCTGTGTCCTTCTGTCAGAGCAGTAGTTCCCAAACTCAGTCCTGGGCCCCTCTGCGTATGCTGGCTTTCCTTCCAACCTCATTTGCAATACCAGTGTTTTAACCCCTTCACGCAACCCTCTCCCATTTTGCAGTGTTCCCCCCAACTCCAGAGATGAGCCTCAGAGACTTGACAAAAGTACCATTTACAATATCAAATGAATGTTGTTTATTATCATAATTTAGGCATTAATAAAGTGTTACACATACGAAACAAAGTAGGTGAAAAAATCTGAGATTTGGACAGAACTACTGTGCATTGCGTTAATCATTTTCATTGTTTTGACTCATGAAACTCAGTTCTACATCATTTCCAAGTGGGGATTAAAATGTTTTTAACAGCATCAGGTCATAAAATATCTTGGGGTCCGAAAACCTCCCCAAGCAAGAAGGAAATGTTTTTTCATTATGTGCAACTATGAAAACCAGCAGACCCTGTAGCCCGTCTATATTGTGGAATCTCTTCATGAAGCCGAACATCCTGTCTTTATCCCAAAACGTCAACAATCGAATCGGGCTGACCGAGTTAGCGGCGTGTATGAAACAGGGCCCATGCCCAGTGTGAGGCATTAACCGAGTACTGCACATGTTCACCAGACCAGGTAAATGAAAACCAATGCCCCATGTGAGGATCGAACTCACGACCTTCAGATTATGAGACTGACGCGCTGCCTACTGCGCTAACGAGGCCCGGGACAAGGGTGACCACAGTGCCCGTCAAACGTCACCTACATACTTAACCACTGGCAGCAGGAGCTAACAGTGTCACATGTCTCATCCAGTAAAGGAGACTAATTTAGCTTTATGATTGTATTTGCTTTAATTTAATATTGTGTCTTTGTCCTACCAGGCAAGTTGCAACAATCAGCAACAGCGCCTCGTTAGCGCAGTAGGTAGCACGTCAGTCTCTTAATCTGAAGGTCGTGATTTACATCCTCACAGGGGGCATTTCTGTTTTGAAATGTTACTGCATCTGCTCCGTTTTGAAGTATACATGCAGGCGGAGCACAAACCCTGTGCGATGGTGGTATAGTGGTGAGCATAGCTGCCTTCCAAGCAGTTGACCCGGGTTCGATTCCCGGCCATCGCATTCCTCTGCTTTTTGCGAGGGCGGCCTGTAGCGTAGTGGTTAAGTTACATGGGGGCGACGTGGCTCAGGCAGTAAGAGCAGTCGTCTGGCAGTCGGAGGGTTGCCGGTTCTATCCCCCGCCTGGGCTGTGTCGAAGTGTCCCTGAGCAAGACACCTAACCCCCAAATGCTCCTGTCGAGCTGGTCGGCGCTTTGCATGGCAGCCAATGGCTGTTGGTGTGTGAGTGTGTGAGTGTGTGTATGAATGGTTGAATGAGAAGCATCAGTTGTACAGCGCTTTGGATAAAGGCGCTATATAAATGCCAACCATTTACATGACTGGGACATCGGTGGTTTGAATCCCTGGTGTAACCACAATAAGATTTACATAGCCATTCGGCCCTTGAGCAAGGCCCTTAACCCTGCATTGCTCCAGGGGAGGATTGTCTCCTGCTTAGTCTAATCAACTGTATGTCTCTCTGGTTAAGGGCGTCTGCCAAATGCCAGTAACGTAATGGTAAACAAAAACCAAATGCCCCGTGTGAGGATCAAACTCACGCCCTTCAGATTATGAGACTGACTCGCTGCCTACTGCGCTAACGAGGCCCGTAACCAGGGGGACCACAGTGCCCGTCAGAAGTCACCTACATACCTGACCACTGGCAGCATCAGATATGCTCCGACCCAGTCATCTGACCATAACGATTTGGCCCTTGTCAATGTCGCTCAGGTCTTTACGTCTGCCCATTCCTCCCGCATCCAACATGGCGACTACAAGAGCCAACCATTCGCTTACCGTCTAATATATCCCAGGTCTTGACATGGGCCGTTGTTTTGAGGTAATCAACGTTTTGATTTGCTTTAACTGTGAGTGGTCATTATGCTTTGGCTTATCTGTGTATATGATACGTAAATAAAATGGAATTATTCATAATGAGCATGATCAGTTGATTGAAGTATAAAGGTACAGTATTCAGTGAGTTTTTCATCTATTGTTTATCCATTAAAGCTGATGTCTGAAGCCCAGGTAGTCGGTCCTCCCTGCCTCTTCTGCTGATCCGACGTTTCTGTCCCACGGGGAACCAACCCAGAATGGCCCCCCTGTACCTCTGTACCACTACACCTATAGTACTGTGCAAAAGTCTTAGGCACTTGTGTAACATTATGTATCGATAGGATTCTTTCAAAAGTAATTAAATGAATGGTTCTAAATAAACGTACTATACATTTTACATTACATTTTAGGAATTTTTTGTGGCCATTACATTACGTAACATTATCGGCATTTGGCAGATGCTCTAATCCAGAGCGATGTACAGTTGATTAGACTAAGCAGGAGACAAGGAATCGCCACCTTAACGTGGTGGAGGGGTTTGAGTGTCCCGGTGATCCTGGGAGCTATGTTGTCGGGGGCAATAGCGTTAGGGTCTCCCTAGGCAAATTGGCGGGGGCCAAACTCAAAGATTCAAAGATTCCATGATACGGCCTCACAAGCACCAAGATACCTCGCCCGGAAAAGGGAAACCGGGGCCCCCTGCTGGAGCCAGACCCGGGAGGGGAGCTCGTCGGCGAGCGTCTGGTGGCCGGGCCTTATCCCATGGGGCCCGGCCGGGCACAGCCCGAACTAGTCACGTGGGGTCGCCGCCCTGTGTGCTTACCACCTGCAGGGGTCAGCATCGGAGTCGGGTGCTTTGCCCAACGGGCAGTAGGCAAAGGCGGGGATCCGGGCATGCTGATCCTTGGCGTCGCAGACTGGTTCTGGGGATGTGGAACATCACATCTCTGGTGGGGAAGGAACCGGAGCTAGTGCGGGAGGCGGAGCGGTACCAACTAGATATAGTTGGGCTCACCTCCACGCACAGCACTGGTCGCCGGGTGTGGATGAGATTCGCCCTGAGATGCTGAAGGCTCTGGACATTGTTGGGCTGTCTTGGCTGACACGCCTCTTCAGTGTCGCGTGGAGGTCGGGGACAGTACCTGCAGAGTGGCAGACCGGGGTGGTGATCCCCATTTTCAAGAAGGGGGACCGGAGGGGGTGCTCCAATTATCGGGGTATCACACTCCTCAGCCTCCCCGGGAAAGCTTACTCTAGGGTGCTGGAAAGGAGGCTCTGACCAACGGTCGAACCTCGGATTCAAGAGGAGATATGTGGCTTCCGTCCTGGTTGTGGAACAGTGGACCAGCTCTTTACCTTGGCGGGGTTGCTGGCGGGGTCATGAGAGTTTGCCCATCCAGTCCACATGTGCTTTGTGGACTTGGAGAAGGCTTTGGACCATGTCCCCCGGGGAACCCTGCGGGGGGTACTGCGGGAGTATAGGGTACCGGGGCCGTTGTTACGAGCCATCCGGTCCCTGTATAACCAAAGTGAGACCTGTGTCCACATCCTCGGCACAAAGTCAAGCACGTTTCCAGTGGGTGTTGGACTCAGCCAAGGTTGCCCCTTGTCACCGGTCCTGTTTGTGACATTCATGGACAGGATCTCAAGGCGCAGCCGAGGTGAGGAGAGTGTCTGGTTTGGTGACCTCAGAATTGCGTCTCTGCTTTTTGCGGATGACGTGGTTCTGCTGGCTTCATCGGACCGTGACCTTCAGCACACACTGGAGCGGTTTGCAGCCGAGTGTGAAGCGGCCGGGATGAGAGTCAGCACCTCCAAGTCCAAGGCCATGGGAGGGAGCTGAGCCGGAAGGCGAAGCTCTCGATTTACCGGTCGATCTACGTCCCAACCCTCCCCTATGGTCACAAGCTTTGGGTAGTGACCGAAAGAACAAGATTGCGTATACAAGCGGCCAAAATGAGCTTCCACCGTAGGGTAGCCGGGCTCAGCCTTAGAGATAGGGTGAGGAGCTTGGACATCCGGAGGGAGATCGGAATAGAGCCGCTGCTCCTTCGCGTCGAAAGGAGCCAATTGAGGTGGTTTGGGCATCTGATCAGGATGCCTCCCGGGCGCCTCCCTTTGGAGGTTTTCCGGGCTCGTCCAACTGGGCGGAGACCCCGAGGTAGACCCAGAACCCGCTGGAGAGATTATATATGAGGCCTGGGAACGCCTCAGGATCTCCAGGAGGAGCTGGAATGCGTTGCTGGGGAGAGGGATGCCTGGAATACCCAGCTTAGCCTACTGCCACCGCGACCCGACTCCAGATAAGCGGGTGAAAATGGATGGAGGGATGGAGGAGACAAGCTTCCCCCGGAGTAATGCAGGGTTAAGGGCCCAACGGCTGTGTGGATCTTATTGTGGCTACACCGGGATTAGAACTACTAATCTTGTGTGTCCCAGTCATTCACTTTAACCATTATGCTACAGGCCACCATTTGGCATTAAAACAGCCTCACTTCTCTGAGATACAGAACTGCAGGACAGCGTTGGCTAAGACAGTCAGCAGGGAGGTTGTTCCAAGCATGTTGGAGAACTTGCCACAGTTCTTCTGCAGACTTTGGTTGGCTCCTTGCTTCTAATCTCAGACAGCCTTGATCAAGTTTTTAATATAAAAAGTAGTAAATTGCTTACAGTGATATGTTGCATGTTTTAATTAAATACAAAAATATCTCTGTAAAATTAAATCTTTTGGAAAATGAATATTTGGAAATCTCAAATGTGTTCTTTTATACGAGCACACACAAAAAAATAAACATATATATAATAAAGTCTAGGGTACCTAAGACTTCTGCACAGTACTATAAACCCAACTCCCCAAACAAACCATACAGACACACACTCACCCATGCCCTCTCTCACATCTGAACATTTTTGGTAGGGGCGGGGTACTTATTTAACCAGTGACAATAAGCTTTCTGTTTCAGTCTAGAGCGGGGATATTCAAATTTGGCCCTCATTGCCAGTTGTGCTGCTGGATTTCTTTCGGACCTGATAGTTAATTGATTGATTATTGCCACTGATTGGCCAGGGAACCTGCCTGGTGTTCTAGGCCTAAATGAGACCTGATAAGAGGGGAAGAATGAAATCCATGGATTTCTTATGCTGTTGCCCTTGACCAAGGCACTGGCCTCAGAACTGGAGTTGGTCCCCGGGTGCTGCACTGTGGCTGCCCACTGCACCTAAGTAACTAGGATGGGTTAAATGCAGAGGACACATTACCCCTCAAGACTGGTAAAAGCCAGATTTGAGTGTATACATTGCATTAATGGCATTTTGGCTCTCATCCAGAGCGACATACAGTTGCTTAGAGTAAGCATGAGACAATCCTCCGCTGGAGCAATGCAGGGTCAAGGGCCCAACCTCTTTGCAGATCTTATTGTGGCTACACCGGGTATCGAACCATTGACTTTGGGTCCCAGTCGGATACCTTAAACACAACGCTACAGGCCAGGCTAAGAACAATTTTGCTTTATATAGTGGATGTATTAGTGCCTCATACACCATTGGATCCATTCAGTGTATTTTACTCCTGTATTATAGTAAATGTGTTAAAGGTTAAAGGTACAATAGGTAATTTTGGACTTCTAACAGTCAAGAGAGGAATTGCAGTAGCAAACACCCTCAGACCACAACACTTTATTCCTCCCCCTTCTCTGTCAACGCCCTGATGTTGGAAACCTCCCCGCCCCCACACTTATTGTACAGCTGTACAATGTTTTGGTACAGAGTGTCTGTCCATATTTCGAACCCAAGTTTAAGGACTATAAACATAGGCAGAGGGTGAGTCAACATGTCAACAACGATAGGAAGAGTTTCACAGTGGTCTTGAAACAATGTTTTAACACAGAAATCTTACCTATTGTACCTGTTTAACGTATCAGTTCCCGAAGTTGACTTAGCTATCTGAATGCAAGTGAAAGCAGAATGGCCTGGTATAGTACACCAAGACAATGAAGCGTTTCATTTTCACAACTCGCAAGCATTCTTTATTTGACATGGGGAAAAAAAGTTATCGCCCCATTTATTGATCAGCCAAATGCAAAAAAAATTCTCACTTTTAGTGAGTTACCACGGCCTGCTTTAGTTCTTGGTGCATCCACCTCTGGCAAGGATAATAGCTGGAGTCTTTTCCTGCTAGCTCCCAGCTAGCTCGCAAGGTAAATTCTGCTTGTCTTATCCATTAGACATCAAGGAAGTGATTGGTTTATTTTTTGAGAATTTTGATGGGGATACATGATCTGATTGGGCAATCGCGGCAATCCGTAGGTTTTATAAGTAGTTTTTTATTTATTTATTATTATTATAAAACTGCACAGTGTATGTATATTTACGACTTGTGGTTGATTAAGAAATAATTGTGTGCATTTCAAGAATCTCCATTTTCATACACGGTTTCATAAACGGTATATAGAATTAAATTTGTGAAAATAAACGGTCCGGTACTTCCCAAACTTTTCCACCAATGGAGAATCGAGCTTAAGGGAGAGGAGAAAAAACGCGTTTTTTGTCCAGTGATGACGCAGTAGAGTCTAAACTGAGGGAATGCGAACGATCTGTTCATAGCTAGCGCCGAAAGTGAAAATATACCGACAGTAAGTACATTCTGAGATTAGAATATTGCCGATGTTAGCTATCTCATTAAAAAGGAATAAAAGTTAAGGTTACCTTTAATATCCTTATACAAGCTGGAACTTTCGAAACGAATAGCCGAACTAGCTAACACGTACATGCTACTCAACTCCATGTCCTGCAGGCCGCAGTGTTTTTACAATGTGCTCCTACCGTGCGCTACACCACCTGCTTTCACTAACAGTTAATTCTTTAACCTGCTTGGTTCAGATAATAAGCTAATTAGTCAAATCAGGTGAATAGAATAGAAAAAGCTACACTGAATAGAAAAAAGCTAGCTAGCCTAGCTAAGTTATAATTGGTCATGCATTACTCGATGTAGGTTTCGATTCTTCGGTTTAATCGTAATTTGACAGACAGGGTATGCCGGTATCTCTGTTGCGACACTTCATGTGATATAAAGTGCTAGATGCATTAACAGTTACATGTTTGTTTTTAACGAGTAGACAGATGTTAAGTTAGCATTGTTCACTCGCACATTCGTGAGTGGCGTCTGTTTGTCTGCGTCAGAGCGCTCTCTAGTGGCGAACAATGGGAGTGTTCACTTCTAGTATCAGCACAGGTCTATGGGGTTCAAATAAGATAACGTTTGTTAACACGAGGTAATTTAAATTTAAAGCGACTTGCTTTAATATCATGCGCATCATAATGTGGTAAATGAGTAAGATGTTAATTGTTGCTGGTGATCAGTTGCAACTTGTGTGACACCAATAACTGGTGCTTCCAATGGTCAAGTATGGTGTTGGACTGGTTTGACTGGTACTGTGGTTGCGCACGACGTCAGCCTCGTTAGCGCAGTAGGTAGCGCGTCAGTCTCATAATCTGAAGGTCGTGAGTTCGATCCTCACACGGGGCATTTGTATTCGTTTACCTGGTTTAGTAAACATGCACTTCTTGCCTCGCCCCTTCCTCGGTCTATATGGCGTCCTCTAGTGGCGAGTCTGTTTGTTTCATGGTTGTCCAGGGAAATGTATTGTGCTCATGCAACATTTGCTGCAGCCTCGTACATTTAACGTAAAGTGTTAAGTTGCATTTTGTTTGCTGCATATATAATCTACGGTTCCTTTTGTCACTGAGGTTTATGAGTAGGTTATCAATCTGGATCTTATTAACGTTTAGTTGGCAAGCTGTTTTGTTTAACATACCTAACCCCAGCTATGCAAATGACACATTTGATTACTTTCTGCCTTGGATATAAATCGTCTGTTTTTATTCGTGTGACGGGCGGTTTGCAGATTCTGATTTTTGTTTTTACCGCCAGATGGCGCACTTGCACTTCTGCAGTGTTCCCCGGAAAATGTGGATTTTGGTGAATGCTGACTGAGCAAGGTATAAATTAAACATTAAGAATTAAGAATGCAGTATTGACAGTAATTGTGAAAGACGGGCACTGTTGTGTGGTAGTCCTGAACTCTACGGATGATATTTTGTCTCTGTTCCGACCCTAATGAATGACATCGTCTCTATTTTATACAAGTTCAATATTGCTCTTGCCAGCTTGAGGTTCAGTTCATGCCATATGTGGTAAATGTGTAAACATGTTATTTGTTGCTGGTGATCAGTACAACTTGTGTGACACTATTATCTGATGCTTTAGCTAATTTCTGCAGTCTGGGTATGATTTCGCCAGGTGGTTTATACAGGCTACATACGTGTTACATGTCATCCCACTCACTTAACCTGGGGTTGTGTAGGTTTACGCTTAAGACACTGTTGTCTCAGCGATTGTAAAAACAGTTAGACCCAGTAAACGAAAACCAATGCCCCGTGTGAGGATCGAACTCACGACCTTCAGATTATGAGACTGACGCGCTACCTACTGCGCTAACGAGGCCCCGGGACCTGGGCGACCACAGTGCCCATCAAACGTCACCTACATACTTAACCACTGGCAGCATCAGATCTGCTCTCACCCAGTCATCTGACCATACCGATTTGGGCAGGCTAAATGTGCCATGGTGCATCAAGGTTTCCGTAGTGTAGTGGTTATCACGTTCGCCTAACACGCGAAAGGTCCTCGGTTCGAAACCGGGCGGAAACAGGTTTTAACCTGTTGGACCATGTTTTATCCGTGTCCTTCTGTCAGAGCAGTGGTTCCCAAACTCAGTCCTGGGCCCCTCTGCGTATGCTGGCTTTCCTTCCAACCTCATTTGCAATACCAGTGTTTTAACCCCTTCGCCCAACCCTCACCCATTTTGCAGTGTTCTAGGCTTTACAACTCCAGAGATGAGCCTCACAGACTTGACAAAAGTACCATTTACAATATCAAATGAATGTTGTTTATTATCATAATTTAGGCATAAATAAAGTGTTACACATACGAAGCAAAGTAGGTGAAAAAATCTGAGATTTGGACAGAACTACTGTGCATTGCAGTAAATCATTTTCATTGTTTTGACTCATGAAACTCAGTTCTACATCATTTCCAAGTGGGGATTAAAATGTTTTCAACAGCATCAGGTCATAAAATATCTTGGGGTCCGAAAACCTCCCCAAGCAATAAGGAAATGTTTTTTAATTATGTGCAGAGTAACAACGAAAACCAGCAGACCCTGTAGCCCGTCTATATTGTGGAATCCCTTCATGAAGCCGAACATCCTGTCTTTATCCCAAAACGTCAACAATCGAATCGGGCTAACCGAGTTAGCGACGTATATGAAACAGGGCCCATGCCCAGTGCAAGGCATTAACAGAGTACTGCACATGTCCACCAGACCAGGTAAATGAAAACCACTGCCCCGTGTGAGGATCGAACTCACGACCTTCAGATTATGAGACTGACGCGCTACCTACTGCGCTAACGAGGCCCGTAATCAGGGCGACCGCAGTGCCCGTCAAACGTCACCTACATACCTGACCACTGGCAGCAGGAGGTAACAGTGTCACATGTCTCACCCAGCGAAGGAGACTAATTTAGCTTTTTATTGTATTTGCTTTAATTTAATATTGTGGTGTCTTTGTCCTACCCGGCAAGCTGCAGCAATCAGCAACAGCACCTCGTTAGCGCAGTAGGTAGCGCGTCAGTCTCATAATCTGAAGGTTGTGAGTTACATCCTCACATGGGGCATTTCTGTTTTGAAATGTTACAGCATCTGCTCCGTTTTGAAGTATACATGCAGGCGGAGTGCAAACCCTGTGCGATGGTGGTATAGTGGTGAGCATAGCTGCCTTCCAAGCAGTTGACCCGGGTTCGATTCCCGGCCATCGCAGTTCTCTGCTTTTTGCGAGGGCGGCCTGTAGCGTAGTGGTTAAGTTACATGGGGGCGACATGGCTCAGGCAGTAAGAGCAGTCGTCTGGCAGTCGGAGGGCTGCCGGTTCTATCCCCTGCCTGGGCTGTGTCGAAGTGTCCCTGAGCAAGACTCCTAACCCCCAAATGCTCCTGTCAAGCTGGTTGGCACTTTCCATGGCAGCCAATCGCTGTTGGTGTGTGTGTGAGTGTGTGTATGAATGGGTGAATGAGCAGCATCAATTGTACAGCGCTTTGGATAAAGGCGCTATATAAATGCCAACCATTTACATGACTGGGACATCGGTGGTTGGAATCCCTGGTGTAACCACAATAAGATTTACATAGCCATTCGGCCCTTGAGCAAGGCCCTTAACCCTGCATTGCTCCAGGGGAGGATTGTCTCCTGCTTAGTCTAATCAACTGTATGTCTCCCTGGTTAAGGGCGTCTGCCAAATGCCAGTAATGTAATGGTAAACAAAAACTAAATGCCCCATGTGAGGATCGAACTCAAGACCTTCAGATTATGAGACTGACTCGCTGCCTACTGCGCTAACAAGGCCCGTAACCAGGGGGACCACAGTGCCCGTCAACCGTCACCTAAAACATACCTGACCACTGGCAGCAATGTCCTCGGTTTGAAACCAGGCGGAAACATGTTTTAACCTGTTGAACCATGTCTTATCCGTGTCCTTCTGTCAGAGCAGTGGTTCCCAAACTCAGTCCTGGGCCCCCCTGCGTATGCTGGCTTTCCTTCCAACCTCATTTGCAATCCCAGTGTTTTAACCCCTTCGCACAACCCTCACCTATTTTGCAGTGTTCTAGGCTTTACAACTCCAGAGATGAGCCTCACAGAGACTTGAAAAAAGTATAATTTACAATACCAAATGAATGTTGTTTATTATCATAATTTAGGCATCAATAAAGTGTTCAAACAAAGTAGGTCAAAAAATCTGAGATATGGACAGAACTATTGTGCATTGCAGTAAGTAATTTTCATTGTTTTCACTCATGAAAATCAGTTCTACATCATCTCCAAGTGGGAATTAAAATGTTTTCAACAGGATCGGGTCTTAAAATATCTAGGGGTCCGAAGGCCTCCCCAAGCAGGAAGAAAATGTTTTTTAATTTTGTGCAGAGTAACAACGAAAACCAGCAGACCCTGTAGCCCGTCTATATTGTGGAATCTCTTCATGAAGCCGAACATCCTGTCTTTATCCCAAAACGTCAACAATCTAACCGGGCTAACCGAGTTAGCGACGTGGATGAAACAGGGCCCATGCCCAGTGCAGGGCATTAACCGAGTACTGCACATGTTCACCAGACCAGGTAAATGAAAACCAATGCCCCATGTGAGGATCGAACTCACGACCTTCAGATTATGAGACTGACGCGCTGCCTACTGCGCTAACGAGGCCCGTAACCTGGGCAACCACAGTGCCCGTCAAACGTCACCTACATACCTGACCACTGGCAGCAGGAGGTAACAGCGTCACATGTCTCACCCAGCGAAGGAGACTAATTTAGCTTTTTATTGTATTTGCTTTTATTTAATATTGTGGTGTCTTTGTCCTACCCGGCAAGCTGTGACAATCAGCAACAGCGCCTCGTTAGCGCAGAAGGTAGTGCGTCAGTCTCTTAATCTGAAGGTCGTGAGTTACATCCTCACATGGGGCATTTCTGTTTAGAAATGTTACAGCATCTGCTCCGTTTTGAAGTACACATGCAGGCGAAGTGCAAACCCTGTGCGATGGTGGTATAGTGGTGAGCATAGCTGCCTTCCAAGCAGTTGACCCGGGTTCGATTCCCGGCCATCGCATTCCTCTGCTTTTTGCGAGGGCGGCCTGTAGCGTAGTGGTTAAGTTACATGGGGGCGACGTGGCTCAGGCAGTAAGAGCAGTCGTCTGGCAGTCGGAGGGTTGCCGGTTCTATCCCCCGCCTGGGCTGTGTCGAAGTGTCCCTGAGCAAGACACCTAACCCCCAAATGCTCCTGTCGAGCTGGTTGGCGCCTTGCATGGCTGCCAATCACCGTTGGTGTGTGAGTGTGTGTATGAATGGGTGAATGAGCAGCATCAATTGTACAGCGCTTTGGATAAAGGCGCTATAAAAATGCCAACCATTTACATGACTGGGACATCCCTGGTGTAACCACAATAAGATCTACATAGCCATTGGGCCCTTGAGCAAGACCCTTAACCCTGCATTGCTCCAGGGGAGGATTGTCTCCTGCTTAGTCTAATCAACTGTACGTCACTGGATAAGAGCGTCTGCCAAATGGCAGTAATGTAATGTAATGTAATGGTAAACAAAAACCATATGCCCCGTGTGAGGATCAAACTCACGCCCTTCAGATTATGAGACTGACTCGCTGCCTACTGCGCTAACGAGGCCCGTAACCAGGGGGACCACAGTGCCCGTCAGAAGTCACCTACATACCTGACCACTGGCAGCATCAGATATGCTCCGACCCAGTCATCTGACCATAACGATTTGGCCCCTGTCAAAGTCGCTCAGGTCTTTACGTCTGCCCATTCCTCCCGCATCCAACATGTCGACTACAAGAGCCAACCGTTTGCTTACCGTCTAATATATCCCAGATCTTGACATGGGCCGTTGTTTTGAGATAATCAACGTGATTTGCTTCATCTGTGAGTGGTCATTATGCTTTGGCTTATCTGTGTATATGATACGTAAATAAAATGGAATTATTCATTATGAGCATGATCAGTTGATTGAAGTATAAAGGTACAGTATTCAGTGAGTTTTTCATCTATTGTTTATCCATTAAAGCTGATGTCTGAAGCCCAGGTAGTCGGTCCTCCCTGCCTCTTCTGCTGATCCGACGTTTCTGTCCCACGGGGAACCAACCCAGAATGGCTCCCTTGTACCTCTGTACCACTACACCTACAGTACTGTGCAAAAGTCTTAGGCACCTGTGTAACATTATGTATCGATAAGATTCTTTCAAAAGTAATTAAATGAATGGTTCTAAATAAACGTACTATACATTTTACATTACATTTTAGGAATTTGGCAGAATAGTTAAAAGACTGAATCAAATCAATATTTTTTGTGACCATTACATTACGTAACATTATTGGCATTTGGCAGATGCTCTAATCCAGAGCGATGTACAGTTTATTAGACTAAGCAGGAGACAAGGAATCGCCACCTTAACGTGGTGGAGGGGTTTGAGTGTCCCGGTGATCCTGGGAGCTATGTTGTCGGGGGCAATAGCGTTTGGGTCTCCCAAGGCAAATTGGTCCCGGGGGAGGGGCCAGACTAAGAGCGATTCAAAAACTCCATGACACGGTCTCACAAACACCAAGATACCTCGTCCAGAAAAGGGAAACCGGGGCCCCCTTCTCGAGCCAGACCCGGGAGGGGAGCTCGTCGGCGAGCGTCTGGTGGCCGGGCCTTATCCCATGGGGCCCGGCCGGGCACAGCCCAAATTGGTCACGTGGGGTTGCCGCCCTGTGGGCTCACCACCTGCAGGGGTCAGCATCGGAGTCGGGTGCTTTGCCCAACGGGCAGTAGGCAAAGGCGGGGATCCGGGCATGCTGATCCTCTGCGTCGCAGACTGGTTCTGGGGATGTGGAACATCACATCTCTGGTGGGGAAGGAACCGGAGCTAGTGCGGGAGGCGGAGCGGTACCAACTAGATATAGTTGGGCTCACCTCCACGCACAGCACTGGTCGCTGGGTGTGGATGAGATTCGCCCTGAGATGCTGAAGGCTCTGGACATTGTTGGGCTGTCTTGGCTGACACGCCTCTTCAGTGTCGCGTGGAGGTCGGGGACAGTACCTGCAGAGTGGCAGACCGGGGTGGTGATCCCCATTTTCAAGAAGGGGGACCGGAGGGAGTGCTCCAATTATCGGGGTATCACACTCCTCAGCCTCCCCGGGAAAGCTTACTCTAGGGTGCTGGAAAGGAGGCTCTGACCAATGGTCGAACCTCGGATTCAAGAGGAGCAATGTGGCTTCCGTCCTGGTTGTGGAACAGTGGACCAGCTCTTTACCTTGGCGGGGTTGCTGGCGGGGTCATGAGAGTTTGCCCATCCAGTCCACATGTGCTTTGTGGACTTGGAGAAGGCTTTGGACCGTGTCCCCCGGGGAACCCTGTGGGGGGTACTGCGGGAGTATGGGGTACCGGGGCCGTTGTTACGAGCCATCCGGTCCCTGTATAACCAAAGTGAGAGCTGTGTCCACATCCTCGGCACAAAGTCAAGCACGTTTTCAGTGGGTGTTGGACTCAGCCAAGGTTGCCCCTTGTCACCGGTCCTGTTTGTGACATTCATGGACAGGATCTCAAGGCGCAGCCTAGGTGAGGAGAGTGTCTGGTTTGGTGACCTCAGAATTGCGTCTCTGCTTTTTGTGGATGACGTGGTTCTGCTGGCTTCATCGGACCGTGACCTTCAGCACACACTGGAGCGGTTTGCAGCCGAGTGTGAAGCGGCCGGGATGAGAGTCAGCACCTCCAAGTCCAAGGCCATGGTTCTCTGCCGGAAAATGGTGGATTGCTCCCTCCGGGAACGCGTCATTACCCCAAGTGAAGGAGTTCAAGTATCTTGGGGTCTTGTTCACGAGTGAGGGTAGAAGGGAGCGTGAGATCAACAGGCGGATCGGTGCAGCGTCAGCAGTAATGCGGGCGTTGCACCAGACCGTCGTGGTGAAGAGGGAGCTGAGCCGGCAGGCGAAGCTCTCGATCTACCGGTCGATCTACGTCCCAACCCTCACCTATGGTCACGAGCTTTGGGTAGTGACCGAAAGAACAAGATTGCGTATACAAGCGGCCAAAATGAGCTTCCACCGTGGGGTAGCCGGGCTCAGCCTTAGAGATAGGGTGAGGAGCTTGGACATCCGGAGGGAGATCGGAATAGAGCCGCTGCTCCTTCGCGTCGAAAGGAGCCAATGGAGGTGGTTCGGGCATCTGATCAGGATGCCTCCCGAGCGCCTCCCTTTGGAGGTTTTCCGGGCTCGTCCAACTGGGCGGAGACCCCGAGGGAGACCCAGAGCCCGCTGGAGAGATTATATATGAGGCCTGGGAACGCCTCAGGAGCTCCAGGAGGAGCTGGAATGCGTTGCTGGGGAGAGGGACGCCTGAAATACCCGGCTTTGCCTACTGCCACCGTGACCCGACTCCAGATAAGCGGGTGAAAATGGATGGAGGGATGGAGGGATGGAGGAGACAAGCTTCCCCCGGAGCAATGCAGGGTTAAGGGCCCAACAGCTGTGTGGATCTTATTGTGGCTACACCGGGATTAGAACTACTAACCTTGTGTGTCCCAGTCATTCACTTTAACCACTATGCTACAGGCCGCCATTTGGCATTAAAACAGCATCACTTCTCTGAGATATAGAACTGCAGGACAGCGTTGGCTAAGACAGTCAGCAGGGAGGTTCCAAGCATGTTGGAGAACTTGCCACAGTTCTTCTGCAGACTTAGGTTGGCTCCTTGCTTCTAATCTCAGACAGCCTTGATCAAGTTTTTAATATAAAAAGTAGTAAATTGCTTACAGTGATATGTTGCATGTTTTAATTAAATACAAAAATATCTCTGTAAAATTAAATCTTTTGGAAAATGAATATTTGGAAATCTCAAATGTGTTCTTTTATACGAGCACACACAAAAAAATAAACATATATATAATAAAGTCTAGGGTACCTAAGACTTCTGCACAGTACTATAAACCCAACTCCCCAAACAAACCATACACACACACACTCACCCATGCCCTCTCTCACACATCTGAACATTTTTGGTAGGGGCGGAGTACTTATTTAACCAGTGACAATAAGCTTTCTGTTTCAGTATAGAGCGGGGATATGCAAATTTGGCCCTCATTGCCATTTGTGCTGCTGGATTTCTTTCGGACCTGATAGTTAATTGATTGATTATTGCCACTGATTGGCCAGGGAACCTGCCTCGTGTTCTAGGCCTAAATGAGACCTGATAAGAGGGGAAGAATGAAATCCATGGATTTCTCCTGCTGTTGCCCTTGACCAAGGCACTGGCCTCAGAACTGGAGTTGGTCCCCGGGTGCTGCACTGTGGCTGCCCACTGCACCTAAGTAACTAGGATGGGTTAAATGCAGAGGACACATTACCCCTCAATACTGGTGAAAGCCAGATTTGAGTGTCCCTGGTATAGATTATACATTGCATTAATGGCATTTTGGCTCTCATCCAGAGTGACATACAGTTGCTTAGAGTAAGCAGGAGACAATCCTCCGCTGGAGCAATGCAGGGTCAAGGGCCCAACCTCTTTGCAGATCTTATTGTGGCTACACCGGGTATCGAACCATTGACTTTGCGGGTCCCAGTCGGATACCTTAAACACAACGCTACAGGCCAGGCTAAGAACAATTTTGCTTTATATAGTGGATGTATTAGTGCCTCATACACCATTGGATCAATTCTGTGTATTTTACTCATGTATTATAGTAAATGTGTTAAAGGTTAAAGGTACAATAGGTAATTTTGGACTTCTAACAGTCAAGAGAGGAATTGCAGTAGCAAACACCCTCAGACCACAACACTTTATTCCTCCCCCTTCTCTGTCAACGCCCTGATGTTGGAAACCTCCCCGCCCCCACATTTATTGTACAGCTGTACAATGTTTTGGTACAGAGTGTCTGTCCATATTTCGAACCCAAGTTTAAGGACTATAAACATAGGCAGAGGGTGAGTCAACATGTCAACAACGATAGGAAGAGTTTCACAGTGGTCTTGAAACAATGTTTTAACACAGAAATCTTACCTATTGTACCTGTTTAACGTATCAGTTCCCGAAGTTGACTTAGCTATCTGAATGCAAGTGAAAGCAGAATGGCCTGGTATAGTACACCAAGACAATGAAGTGTTTCATTTTCACAACTCGCAAGCATTCTTTATTTGACACTTTAATCTCACTTTTAGTGAGTTACCAAGGCCTGCTTTAATTCTTGGTGCATCCACCTCTGGCAAGGATAATAGCTGGAGTCTTTTCCTGCTAGCTCCCAGCTAGCTCGCAAGGTAAATTCAGGTTGTCTTATCCATTAGACATCAAGGAAGTGATTGGTTTATTTTTTGAGAATTTTGATGGGGATACATGATCTGATTGAGCAATCGCGGCAATCCGTAGGTTTTATAAGTACTTTTTTTTTTCTCCATAAATTATTATAAAACTGCAGTGTATGTATGTTTACGACTTGTGGTTGATTAAGAAATAATTGTGTGCCTTTCAAGAATCTCCATTTTCATACACGGTTTCATAAACGGTATATAGAATGAAATTTGTGCAAATAAACAGTCCGGTGCTTCCCAAACTTTTCCACCAATGGAGAATCGAGCTTAAGGGAGAGGAGAAAAAACGCGTTTTTTGTCCAGTGATGACGCAGTAGAGTCTAAACTGAGGGAATGCGAACGATCTGTTCATAGCTAGCGCCGAAAGTGAAAATATACCGACAGTAAGTACATTCTGAGATTAGAATATTGCCGATGTTAGCTATCTCATTAAAAAGGAATAAAAGTTAAGGTTACCTTTAATATCCTTATACAAGCTGGAACTTCCGAAACGAATAGCCGAACTAGCTAACACGTACATGCTACTCAACTCCACGTCCTGCAGGCCGCAGTGTTTTTACAATGTGCTCCTACCGTGCGCTACACCACCTGATTTCACTAACAGTTAATTATTTAACCTGCTTGGTTCAGATAATAAGCTAATTAGTCAAATCAGGTGAATAGAATAGAAAAAGCTAGCTAGCCTAGCTAATTTATAATTGGTCATGCATTACTCGATGTAGGTTTCGATTCTTCGGTTTAATCGTAATTTGACAGGGTATGCGGGTATCTCTGTTGCGACACTTCATGTGATATAAAGTGCTAGATGCACTAACTGTTACATGTTTGTTTTTAACGAGTAGACAGAGGTTAAGTTAGCATTGTTCACTCGCACATTCGTGAGTGGCGTCTGTTTATCTGCGTCAGAGCGCTCTCTAGTGGCGAACAATGGGAGTGTTCACCTCTAGTATCAGCACAGGTCTATGGGGTTCAAATAAGATAACGTTTGTTAACACGAGGTAATTTAAATTTAAAGCGACTTGCTTTAATATCATGCGCATCATAATGTGGTAAATGAGTAAGATATTAATTGTTGCTGGTGATCAGTTGCAACTTCTGTGACACCAATAACTGGTGCTTCCCATGGTCAAGTATGGTGTTGTACTGATTCGACTGGTACTGTGGTGCCGCGGGACGTCAGCCTCGTTAGCGCAGTAGGTAGCGCGTCAGTCTCATAATCTGAAGGTCGTGAGTTCGATCCTCACACGGGGCATTTGTATTCGTTTACCTGGTTTAGTAAACATGCACTTCATGCCTTGCGCGGTCCGCAGTCTATGCAATGGCGCCCTCTAGTGGCGAATCTGTTTGTTTCATGGTTGTCCAGGGAAATGTATTGTGCTCATGCAACATTTGCTGCAGCCTCGTACATTTAACGTAAAGTGTTAAGTTGCATTTGGTTTGCTGCATATATAATCTACGGTTCCTTTTGTCACTGAGGTTTATGAGTAGGTTATCAATCTGGATCTTATTAACGTTTAGTTGGCAAGCTGTTTTGTTTAACATACCTAACCCTAGCTATGCAAATGACACATTTGAGTACTTTCTGCATTGGATATAAATCGTCTGTTTTTATTCGTGTGACGGGCGGTTTGCAGATTCTGATTTTTGTTTTTACCGCCAGGTGGCGCACTTGCACTTCTGCAGTTTTCCCCGGAAAATGTGGATTTTGGTGAATACTGACTGAGCAAGGTATAAATTAAACATTAAGAATTAAGAATGCAGTATTGACAGTAATTGTGAAAGACGGGCACTGTTGTGTGGTAGTCCTGAACTCTACGGATTATATTTTGTCTCTGTTCTGACCCTAATGAATGACATCGTCTCTATTTTATACAAGTTCAATATGTGATGCCTCCAATCATTGCCGTGGTAGCCTGCCTAAGTCTTATTCTTTCTATAACAATTTTACTACTAACAAGTTCTGATATGATATTGATGTCATAACTATCATATAATACAACAGGAATTTTTCTGTGTGAAATTTCTTTGGTGGGTCGACAGGAATTTTGACTTTTTACTGACTAAACATCATTAAAATTATCAGGGTAAGCTCTCTCCTCTCTCGCCCACAGGATCACTCTTGCCAATGTGGTGTTTGCTTTCTGAGGTTCAATCATTACCCACCTTGTGTGCAGGCCAGGAACTGTCAAGGTTTCCGTAGTGTAGTGGTTATCACATTCACATTTACATTTACATCACGTTCGCCTCCCACCCGTTGGCCAGCCGTGTGTAGGTGTAGAGTAGAGTAGGTGTAGAGCCCTACGATGGTCACCATGGCTCGAATCCGCCCTTTGGCAAACCATGACATAAATAATGGAAACTATTTCCTTGTAGAATTGTCCCATAATCATGTTTTTTTAAATGCGTCAGTGTGCGTCTCCCTCTTTGTCACGGCCACTGAGCCAGGTCGTGACAGATAATGAAGTACATAATTTAGTATCTTCTAATCCTGACCAACTATACATTCAAATGAATAATATCAAGCAGGAAATAAAATGAAAGGCAGGCAGCTGGTTGGATGTTGGGTAAAAGTTTTTATGGCAACTGAAGGAGAACAATATTTACAACTTGTCTACTATCCATGACAGGTTCATTGGATTACATTTTCTACAGTTGACACTGTGGTTTCTAGCGTTTCCATAAGCTTTTGGTGATATAGGTTCATTGGATTACATATTGATTGTATGAGTAAATAGGCAGCATACATGTGATATATATTTTCTACAGTTGATACTGTGGTTTCTTGCGTCTCCATTAGCTTTAAAGATATAGGTTCATTGGATTACATACTGATTATATGAGTAAATAGGCAACATACATGTGATATACATTGATTATAGGCTGCATACATATTGGTATATTTTTGGCATGAAGCTTTGAGTGTTTTGGAGGAACCAGCTTGCTCAATTTGAGCAATTTGATGGTTTGGTCTGATGTTGATTTGTGATCGATTGTTTTAAAACAGGTGATTGATTGTTTTAATATGGGGCAAGAACATCTTGTTCTGTGAATTTTTCCTACATGGTTTGTATTATTGTCATTAAACATGAGGGCCAGAGTTGTTACAATGAATGTCAAGGAAGCCATTATGAGACTGAAAAATTAAAATAAAAAGTCTAATGTCTGTTTTGTTATGCCAAACCTTAGGTGTAACAAAATCAACTGTGAGAGAGAGAACATGTAAGGGGGCAAAGGGCATGGCAAGCCAAGTAAGACCTCTACAGCTGATAGCTGAATAATTCTCATCATAATGAAGTAAAATCCCCAAACATGGCAGAAACACTCTTCAGGAGGCAAGCGTGGACGTGTCAGAGACTACTGTCCACAGAAGACTACAGTAATCTATGAGTGGGTCACAGACTTCAAACAGTCATGCATACAAAAAAATGAATGCGAATATATGCGTCCGAAAAATCGCAGGCGCGGAGGGGGCATGTGAAATTCTTCCTTCGACAAACAGGAAACAGCTGCGTCACGCCCCAAAACCGGCAGCCGGCACACGCGTGGATCCAGGTGTACGCCGAGCCCCACTTAACTCTGGCAAATCCAGCCCAGCCGCCAGGCTCCTGACACTAACTCCAAAGTCAAACGGTCTTGGGGAAAGTTCACACGGTCTTGGGATTTTTGCACAATGTACAACACACTTTTACAGTATGATTAATTCATACTCACATTTAACTGGTTTTCTGAACAAGCTCGTGCCGCGGAGGTCCATCGCTTCTCCCGTAGCAGGCAACAAGTAGGAATTCCGTGGCATATAGCAGCAGATCCCTGCAAAAGCACACGTTTAAGCTTACCTACCGGTTTTAGGGCATACTACAGATATTCTAATTGTCTCAAAATGTGTGTGGCTTTCCACTGCAGAGTCAAACGGCTAAACAAGGTCTTGGGAAAGGTTCACACGACAACTTGTTTTCTATTTTCCTAGTAGTAATGCAAGAGTGTCAAATTAATTTTTTCCCATTGAAATTAATTGAAATGCCATTAAGCCGTTCAGGCCCCAAAAAAACACCACAATTTTTGTTACGTGTTTTTAAATAAGAAAAATAGCACTGTATTGTATAAAAACATAATAAAACCAAATAAATAGAATGTAAAGAAATAAACAGGGTTTTTTTTCACTTCACTTTCGCTAAAATCTTAATTTTTTGCTTTTTCGCCACGCTTTCCTCACATTCATTCAGCGTTTCAATAAAAACCTGTCCTGTCTTTCAGAATGTTTCGGAAATGAGATAGGCAGGTGTCATTAAATAGCGCCGACGCACGACCAGTTACAACTTTTTCCTGGTTCAATAAACTATGAAAGTCTCTCCCACATTCACTTTCGCTCGCTCCTACCTCAAATTTTGGCTCGTAACACAAAGCAAAAAATCGACCGAGCAACGGCTCGTAACTCGGAAAACTCGTAAGTTGGTGCACTCGTAAGTCAAGGTACCACTGTATACGAAAACGCCTGGCGATCTTTGCACAAAAATAGACACGTCCCTTTAATTCCCTTGGAGGTCTACACTTTTTACTCCGTTGTAATTATGATGTCACAAAAAAAAGTTATCACACTATCACAAACAAATGTTACTATGCTGGTCTTTAATTTATAAGCACAACTTCTCTCCGCACAAGTATTTTAAATGGAATAATAAAGACATAATATTCAAAAACAAAACACTGTTTAATAAGAGTTGGTTTGACGGAGGAATGTTGCTTGTTAGTCAATTGTCCAACAATGATGGTGAATTATTTACTTACAAAGAATTTCTTTCTGAATATGTGTTTCCTATAACCCCACGAGACTATGCTGTTATATTCGATGCAATTCCAAACGGTATCAGAAGACTATCATCATCTGCTCCAAAAGGAAAAGATTGCGTCATTCCTCTGTTTGGTAATGAAAATCTATTTATTGATGCAAGCTGTCCTCTAATTAGTGACAAAGCTAATAACCAATGTATTAGGAACATAAAACAAAGGGATATCGTCTCCTCTCTCCCGGCAGTTTTTTATTGGAATAACATATTTGAGGATATAAAGTGGAAATGGACTGTTCATATACTCAACTATTTTGGACTGATTAAAAAAATTACATTCATAAAAAATTTACTCCTATTAACCTGGAGTTAAGACACATTTTATTTGGTGTTTCTAGTGTGGAAATTTTGGATAACAATGCATTGTATATTGTCAACCTTCTCTTATTATTAAGTAAACATTACATCCACACCAGCAAGTTTTCTGATCAGAAGCCACATTTTTTTAGTCTTTAAAACAAATTTTGATTCTTCGTTGAATACACTGAAGAAATCGAATCACCCCAAAGCTGTAAAAACTTGTCAAGCCTGTGCCACTCTGTGTGTTACATGAATGTTAAATCCCCAAGTCTGTTACATATTTTTCTCATTTTTCTTTTTCTTTTTCTTTGCTTATATCCTGTTATGGTTATATATGTTGTATATGCATTATTTCCAATAAAAAATAATAATAATACGAAATCGCCTGGCGCAATTCATTTACATGGGCGCCGACGCGCATTTCGGTATCTAAATAATTACTTTACTACTAACTGGTCCTTGAATGATATTTATGTTGTTGAGGTATTTTCACAATACTTTCAATAAAATTGCCTGTAGTTTAATCAGGTACTGCGATGTAGTATTGTTATTTTGAATGTTCCATGTCTGTTTCTCAACGTCGTTATTAGTATTGCCAATTTGTATCTACGTTTGATTCACTGTGTCATGAAGGCTTAGACATAAAATGTATTATTCTTACTCTTATTTCACTGCTATTGTAAAAGCAATAAGTTGCGCCAATGCCAATTGTTTATTGTCATAGGTGTTTATTGTCATGCTGAACTAATGTGTCCTTTTGCAGGTAGTCTCTATTAACACAGGTCAATGTGTTACTTTATTCATTTTAATAATGGAGAGTACAATCAAAATGGCGGAGTCGTGGGCTGACCACTTCACTTTACCAAGTCCATTGCATACTGAAGACACCCACACTAAGTTGGTAAGGTAGTGATGGGGTTCCTTGAAGATGTTAGATGCAAGTAAGCAACACGTGTTATTCTTGGTTGAAAATGTGAAATGCGTGGGTTATAAAGTTCACGATATAACATCAGGACCAAGTGAAATTGTAGAGTCTTATGCATGTTAATTAAAGAGCGTGTATGTTAAAACTATTTACGAAAAATATAAATTATCGGGAGTTGTACATGGCTATTCTGGGTTTTCAATTAACGGAATAGACAAACGTATCATGTGTAAAGTTTGCATCAAGTACGTTATTTTGGGGAGATGCAATAGTAGGTGAAGGAATATTTTTGTGACTGTTGAGGTTAAAATTGGCATGTTTTATATGTAGGACAAAATGTAATGTACCTAGCTGCACTTATGACACTTATGACACGGGTACCCGTTTGACTTATAAAAATGATTATTATGTTAGGTCTTACAAAATAAGATTTTGTAATTATCATTTTTATTTTTTGTATCATTGTGTAAGTGTCCTTTTCACATTTGCAAGGAAACTGTATGCAATTGCAATTGTATGTCCAGTTCCAGTTCAGACAATAGAATAGAAATAGAAACTAAAGTACATACATCCTCCCTGGAATAAAATTTTCCCTGTGGTCCCTACTATAAGCTGGCTTCTGCATTCTTAATATTTAATATAGGGGTTACACAGTGATAGCAATTATACTCATTAATCAGAATCAGATTTTTTGCACAATGTATAACACACTTTTACAGTATGATTAATTCATACTCACTTGGGCATTTAACTGTCTGATGAAACCGCAGGTTTTCTGAACAAGCTCGTGCCGCGGAGGTTCATCGCTACTCCTGTAGCAGGCAACGCGTAGGAATTCCGTGGCATATAGCAGGAGATCCCTGCAAAAGCACACGTTTAAGCTTACCTACCGGTTTTAGGGCATACTGCAGATATTCTAATTGTCTCAAGAAAAGGTTTACGGTTTACTGTCTTGAGAAAAGGTTTACGCGACAACTTGTTTTCTATTTCCTGGTAGTAATGCAAGAGTGTCACGCAAGAGTGTCACGCACGCGTGCACGCAGACACACACCTGTAAAACAGAAAGCTAATAATATATAGTTGAGCTACTTACTGCGAAGTTACTCCAAGTTCTCGCATTAAATGAGAAATAACAGTCATGGGCTGATTAACTTCAACCAAAATCTTTCAACGTCAGAAACGACCATTTCCTCCAGTTTATGTTTCTGTATAAATGACCATTCGATCATATTCACATGGATAATGTTGTTTAATGTAGCAAACTAGTTTACTAGTGTAAACTAGCGACCTATGTAGAAACACCGAAAGGGAGCTGCCAGCAAGATTTCAGAAGTAGGCTACCCTAATCTGTTTAAACGGGAGCCAGATTGCAAGCCGATGTTACATACCAGATGCCGAGTCGTTCTTTCCATCCTTGCTGAAAAAGATATTTAACATGCCCCCTCCGCGCCTGCGATTTTTCGGACGCATATTTTTAGAATATGCATTCACTTTTTTTTGTATGCATGACTGTTTGAAGTCTGTGGGAACAGGGAATACTTCATATTCCCTCAGGTGCACTTTCACGGTCACTTCCTCAACAATGGGCTACTTGGCAGCATAGGAGGACCGCTTCCTCAAACATTTTGCTGAACATGCCAAGTGTTCAATGAAAAAAAACCATGCTTACTCGTGCATTGATGGCCTCAATTTTGCCAAAGCAAATGGCATCATTATGCTGTCCTTCCCACCCCACTGTTCACAAAGGCTGCAACCTTTGGACAGAAGTGTTTATGGGTGGCTGAAAAAGCACATAAACTCTGTGTCTGATTCCTGGATGAGGAACAACCCAGGAAAAACTATCACAATCTATGACATCCCTAAGATTGTGGCAATTGCTTATCCGCTGGCTGCAACCCCACTGAATATCCAGGCCGGCTTTCAGGTGACAGGGGTTCAACCTTACAACAGGGATGTGTTTGTGGAGACAGAATTTACACCATCTTATGTCTCAGATTGGCCCTTTCAGGACCCAGCCCTTCCAGGCCCCAGCACTGACCTAGCCCTTCCAGGCCCCAGCACTGACCCAGCCCTTCCAGGCCCCAGCACTGACCCAGCCCTTCCAGGCCCCAGCACTGACCCAGCCCTTCCAGGCCCCAGCACTGACCCAGCCCTTCCAGGCCCCAGCACTGACCTAGCCCTTCCAGGCCCTAACTCCAATCCAGCCCTTCCAAGCCCCAGCAAACCAGCCCTGCCCATTAGCACCACCTCAGCCTTGCCTAGTAATGCTAGCTCCACCCACCAAACAACGCCAGAGGACAATTGGGCCATACCCAAAAGCTGGTCCAAGAAAACTAGCCCGCCAACCAAAAAAAGAAAAGAAACTGCTATTCTCACTGACACACCAGTGAAGGAGGCACTTGAGGCTGAAATGAGAAATAAAATGCATTAAATGAGAAATAACAGTCATGAAAAAGTTAAGGCTCGCTGTCGTACACTGCATAAAATAACCATCTAGCGAATGTCAGGAGACAATCCTATCCACTCCGCCCCATTTCCCGTTTTGGGTCTCTGTCTCTGGCAGTATGTTCTCTTTTACATCCACAAGCCCCTGTCACACAGCCAGAGCCAGAGACATGAAGAACACAAGATGATTATTCCTCAATGTCCATTCAGGCAATCCTTTATGCTTACCAGCTTGTTGTATATCTGTAGCAAGTGACCATTAAACGGCACAAATACAAACGATTGCATGAACAGTTGGTATTGTATATATGAATATGGATGAAAAACTTTTAAAACTAATATTTACTAAATACAGTGACAATAATTATACTCATAAATCAGAATCAGAATTTTTGCACAATGTATAACACACTTTTACAGTATGATTAAATCAATAAACACCAATATTGAAGACAGCCTTCTCTCCTTTATATTTGTTGATAATAAACATTTTTATTTATTCCTCCCAGTTTTGATTATTATTGATTTGTTTTGTTATTTCATCGCAAAAAACGAATACTAATGAATGTGATTTAGCAGGGGTAAATGGCACATATTAACCATATATGCTATATGTTATGGTCTATATTGCTTGTAATTAAGATAAGGTTAACATCCGTGAAGTATTTTTACATAAATTGTTATGACTGTATTGTTTCAAGACCGCAATAATGGTATGGGTCCACCAGACCCGCGAAAAGGTCCTGAGTCACACACAAAGGTCCTGAGTCACACACAAAGGTCCGTCGCCAAAATGTTTCTGGGGGCTGTTCCACATGACGCCAACATACTAAGCGGAGCGGGCGAGGCGATTGGTCGCCACACTCCGGAGGGGGCGGGTGTCGATGTTTAACTATCCGGCGTACGACAGCGAGCCTTTACTTGAATTATTTCTCTTTTTCAACAAGGATGGAAAGAACGACTCGGCATCTGGTAGGTAACATCGGCTTGCAATGTAGCTCCCGTTTAAATAGATTAGGGTATCCTACTCCCTTTCGGTGTTTCGTTAGTTTACACTAGCTAGGTAGTTTGCTACATTAAACGACATTATCCATGCGAATATGATCGAATGGCACGTTAGTTCTGTTTGCATCCGTACGTGAACTAACGCGAATTTTAACGCCTTCTTCAGCCTTACGCTCTAGAATTATCTTTAAAACGATGCGAAAGCATAAACTGTAGTGCTGAAGCTGTGTATGTTATGGCCCGTTTGTTTAATATATTTAATGTACATTTATACAGAAACATCAACTGGAGGAAATCGGCGTTTCTGACGTTGAAAGATTTTGGTTGAAGAATCAGCCCATGACTGTTATTTCTCATTTAATGCGAGACCTTGGAGTAACTTCGCAGTAAGTAGCTAAACTGTATATTATTAGCTTTCTGTTTTACAGGTGTGTGTCTGCGTGCGTGACGCGCTCTTGCACTACTATCAGGAAAATAGAAAACAAGTTGTCGTGTGAACCTTTCCCAAGACCGTGTTTAGCCGTTTGACTTTGGAGTTAATATCTGCAGTGGAAAGCCACACACATTTTGAGACAATTAGAATATCTGCAGTATGCCCTAAAACCGGTAGGTAAGCTTAAACGTGTGCTTTTGCAGGGATCTCCTGCTATATGCCACGGAATTCCTACGCGTTGCCTGCTACGGGAGTAGCGATGAACCTCCGCGGCACGAGCTTGTTCAGAAAACCTGCGGTTTCATCAGACAGTTAAATGCCCAAGTGAGTACGAATTAATCATACTGTAAAAGTGTGTTATACATTGTGCAAAAATTCTGATTCTGATTTATGAGAATAATTATTGTCACTGTATTTTGTAAGCATTAGTTTTAAAAGTTTATTTAATCCATATTCATATATACAATACCAACATGCAATCGTTTGTATTTGTGCCGTTTAACGGTCACTTAGCAGGCATTGCTACAGATATGCAACAAGCTGGTAAGCATAAAGGATTGCCTGACTGGACATTGAGGAATAATTATCTTGTGTTTTGTATTTTTTTGTAGAACTGGAATCTGACCTTCACAGATTCAGGTCATCCCGTGTTGGTTGACATCCCACCAAATTCTTCAAGAGTCCAGGACTGGTGAAAGGAGCAGAGGGGTGTGAGGTGGCCAAAAAACGGGCAAAAACAAGGAATCAACTAACTGTACATGAGAATACAGAGAAATCTTATACCAATTACGTACATTTTAGGTGATTTCTACATACAGTACCGTGCAGAAGTCTTAGGCACCCTAGACTTTATTATATATATGTTTATTTTTTTGTGTGTGTGAGACAGAGACATTTTTGTATTTAATGAAGAAAAAGTAACATATTACTGTTAGCAATTGACTACTTTTTACATAAACACTTGATGTAGGCTGTCTGAGATCAGAAGCAAGGAGCCAACCAAAGTCTGCAGAAGAACTGTGGCAAGTTCTCCAACATGCTTGGAACAACCTCCCTGCTGATTGTCTTGTAGAATTGTAGGACTGCGTTGGCTATCGCAGAGAAGTGATGCAGTTTTAACGCCGAAGGGTGGTCACAAAAAATATTGATTTGATTCAGTTTTTAACCATTCTGCCAAATTACTAAAATGTAATGTAAAATGTATAGTATGTTTACTTCGGACCTTTCATTGAATTATTTTTGAAATAATGCCAAAAAATATATATACAGTTGGATGTTTCAGTTTGTACATTTTCAATTATATCAATAATTCCCACCAATCGTGATAAATTCAACATTTTAAAGTCGCTGCAATTTCGCCACATTTGGTATCCGGTTTGCGGTTGTGTTATGACACCCAGTCCCGCATTGGATACATACTTACAGCATGTATACAAACATTTACATACACAGCTGAAAAATGTAAATGTCCGGATATCTGGAAACTTGAAAATCCCAGCTGATTGGTGAATCGTTAAAACTGATTTTCATGGGACAACCCAAATGTGTGCTTAGCCACTCTTATGTCGAAGATTGTTTCACCTCCTTCTCGGCCTCCTAGCAATACGCTTTATTTGGCATGCCGTCCTGACGTTCACTTGCCACAATCCGTGTAGGCTATATAATTTGGCGAAATTTATACTATATACATTTGGTGTCCTGTCCGCATATCGCAAAGCTCGTGATTGCCTAATTACTTTGAAGATAATAACTATTTGAAGATGAATATAAAATGAAGATGAAGACAAAAATAATGAACGAAACATGCATTTCAATTAATATATCCATACATACATTCCGTTGTTTGGCTGTATTCATTTATGCATGGGTTGTGTTTAAGTATTAAGAGCAAACTGCATCTGAAAGACACTGTCACTCAAATATCAGTAGGGCTGCACACCCCACAAGGAGTACTTATGTCTACATTTTTCCTATTTATTTTGGCACTATGAATAAAATAAATAAATCATTAAATATCGTACCAGAGGGCAGCGCTGAGTTGCTGAGTCGTCAGAGGTCTGATCAATACGTATGCTTCCGGTGAACCAGGTGCACGGCGACCTTCACAATAAAGTACAGTCAAACAAGCAACCGGCTCCTGTTTTAATGAGGGAAGTAGATATTCCCGCAGAGATAGGGTTTAACTCATTGCATAGACTACCTCATTGACGCTATTGGTAAGTATGAGTTATTATTTGGTATAACCTCACGATGTTAATTTAGAAAATGTGATTTACCATTTTTTATTTTATTCATAGAAACTGCTGATGTTCCCGGACATTTGAGAACTGTTACGGTATACTTCCGCTTGTAAATATAAAGCCTTATGAATGCGACGTTTGACACTGCTAAAGAAAACCTACATTGCATTTAGTATAATCATTCACGTTTCTACATTGATCACGGAAGTAATTAAACAATTAAGCATAAAACAAAGGAGCCGTTTGATCGCGGAATAAAGGCGGTGCACACTGCGCAGGTTGCCAGGACTTTATTTCTGGGTTTTGCTATTACGGCGCTGCGTCCAATTAAATTAAAATTATTTTAGATATGTAGCGTTTGACTGTATAAACTGTATAAACATATTTACACTAACACAATGAGGCAACATAAAAGTAGTACAGAAGTATGTATGTGCAAATAGCTATGTATATCAATATACGGAGAGGTCGAGTACTGACATTACATCAATTATTGCAATTTATTACATCCACAAAAAAAGATTACAATGTTATATAGTGCCATCTGTAATGTTTAGGACAAAGACATTTTTTTATTTGGCTCTGTACATAATTTTAGATTTGCAATCAAACAATTAGCATGCAGTAAAAATGCATATTCTCAGCATATTGAAGGGCATGTTTACAGACTTTGGTTTCACCATATTGAAATTACAGTGTGTTTTATACATAGTAACCATAAACACCATATTTTTGTAGGCTTTTTCTTGCATCAGACGTTAATAAATGACATCACCCGGTTCTTATCGCGTTGTTCATCTTAAAGGGATACAGCTGTTCTGGAAACTGTCTCCCCAGGCCCACCCCCACCAACTCTAGTTTTGTACTAAAACTCATAGCCTTAGCTCAGCTTTAGCTCATGACTGATAGCAGTATGGGAATCTGACTATTTTCAGGGCATACAGTGAGCTCCAGAATTATTGGAATTATTATTAATAAAAATTTAGAAAAAAAGGCTGCATATAAAAAAACAAGTTGTTGCTGCACTTTTTTTTTTACATAGATGTTGCATACCTAGTAATTAAAGAGTTTGTATTGTATACGGGTGTCTTCATGTGTGTGTGTGTATTGGGTACTGTATCAGGATGTGTATGTGTGTCTGTAAATATCAGTGAAATTAATAAATGATGTCTGTATTAAAGCAATGACTCCAGTGTTGCTATGTGTAGGAATTTGGTCCTTTGTGAAGTAAAACTTGTAGTCCAAAATTCAGATCAATAACAATTTATTAATACAGCAAAAACAGTCTTAATTACAGTCTGAAGCATAGGCAGTTCAATCACAAAATCATGTTGTATGCGAATGAGCTTTTATGCCCCAAACCTCCTGAAGTAAAATACTGAAATAAGATGCAGGTACCTGTCCCTGATGAAGTGACAGGCAGATGAATATGCATTATTCTGTACCCATGTGATGTGGAAGGAAACCAAATGGGCATTGTCACCAAAGCAAACAGTAATCTCCTGTTTCACACCCATCTACCACCCTGGCATCCTCCCTGGTGGTGTACTGAAACATTTTGTCAAGAAACTAAAAGTTTTATCTTGAACCACTTTGTGTAATATAACCAATCAACTCAGAACATTTTGATTTAAATTATCAAAAGATCAAAATAAAATGACCATTCAGAAGAGAGTCATGCTCTTTGTGCAGTTGAAGGTGGTTTTATCAATGAAATAATTGTTAGGCCTAATTATCTCTTAGGCCTGTATAAAATCATTGAATCATAAATGATTCTGCTCATGATTTATCGCAAAGCATTCAAATATCAAATATCTAATGAGTGTCAGGACCTCAAAGGAATTAGTCTTCTTTTGTTTATTAGCAAATTATGGAATTATACAAAACAAATATTAAATGAAAATTATTTTATTAGTATCTGTATTTCACCCACTTGGCAGACTGCTTCATGTTTATTTGTCTCATGATGAGGTGTAAAAAAAGGAGTCTTTTTAACTGAAGAATTATGTTTATCTGCTGGAACAGCATTTGTCACAGATACAGGCAATGCACTCTGGATTCAGAGTCTTAATCCTGCTATTAGGAAATGGCTTTGAATACCCTTCTCAGGCTGTTATCTGAGGGGGGGAAACAAATGTACATTCCAAAGGCAGGAATCGTACTCAAAACTAGAATTGAGTATTACACCTATCAGTGACGACATATTGTCACTTTATATTTCTATTACATTACATTACATGGCATTTAGCAGACGCTCTTATCCAGAGCGACGTACAACAAAGTGCAAATCAATCACAAGAACAAGTGCAAAAGTAGACCTGAGAGGACAGTACAGTTCCGAGTCCTAGTGTAAACATACAGAAATTCAGAACCCTTGAAGAGTACAATCAGCTTTCAAACTAGCATACCACTGTTGGCAGCTAGAATACAACAACAGCCAATAAAAACAACAATACCTATACAAGTAACGATATCTATACATAAGTGCCATTACGGTCAAAGGCTAATCACAGTGATTGTGAGTTGGGGAGGGAAAGGTGTAGCCTGAAGAGATGGGTCTTCAGTCTGCGCTTGAAGGAGGTCAGAGACTCTGCCGTTCTGCAGCATTCTGGATGAGTTGTAGGGGTCTGATGGCAGATGCTGGAAAGCCAGCCAGCAGAGAATTGCAATAGTCCAGGCGGGACAGGACCATTGCTTGAACAAGGAGCTGAGTGGAGTAGGTGGTGAGAAAGGGTGGGATTCTCCGGATGTTGTACAGGAAGAACCTGCACGCCCGGATCACCGTAGCGATGTTCTTGGAGAAGGATAGCCTGTTGTCCATCACCACTCCAAGGTTTCTTGCACTAGGGGATGAGGTCACTGTGGTATCCCCTAGTGCAGGGGTTGGCAACCCTGGTCCTGGAGAGCCGCAGGGTGTGCTGGCTTTCGTCTCCACCTTAAAATAAGCAACCGATTCTGACCCAAGAAACCAGGTGAGGTGAGTTAACTGTGTAATCAACGGCTTTCATTGATCAATTAATGCCAAGTAACAACGAAAGCCAGCACAGATTGCCCATCCAGCTCTGGATGTCTCTCAGGCAGGCGGAGATACGGGTAGAGACCTGTGTGTCTGATGGGGGGAAAGAGAGAAAGAGTCGGGTGTCATCGGCATAACAATGATAGGAGATGCCATGAGCAGAGATAACGGGGCCAAGGGATCTTGTGTAGATGGAGAAGAGGAGGGGTCCGAGGACTGAGCCCTGGGGGACTTCTGTAACAAGGGGGCGAGGGGTTGACACTCCTCCAGCCCAGGACACCTGGGAGGACCGGCCAGAGAGATAAGATTGGATCCACTCTAAGGCTGTGCCACAGATCCCTGTAGATGCCAGGGAGGCTAAGAGGATGGAGTGGTTGACCGTGTCGAACGCCGCAGAGAGGTCAAGAAGGATCAGGACAGAGGAGAGAGAGGTTGCTCATGCAGCCTGAAGGGACTCGTTGACAGAGAGGAGTGCAGTCTCCGGAGTGGCCAGGTCTGAAGTCGGACTGGTGGGGGTCCAGCAGGTTATTTGGTGGGTTTCTTTAGGAGCGGGGTGATGTAGGCCCTCTTGAATGATGATTATATATTTTCCTTTTTATAAGTTGCTATGAAAGGTTATGGTACCACTTCAGTGGATCACATTAACATAAAAAGGTGAAGTTTATAATGTTTAAATAACAGCCAGATCATATTCTGTTGATAAGTGGCTGGATTCAAACCCTTATTTAAAGAGAGGGGGTCACCTTAGGTCAAAAAATCTGTTACAGCAATGCGCGACTGGCTGACTGCGAATTGAGAATCTTCCCAAAGTAAGAATGGCAACTTGGTCTGGTCATATGTTTTGTCATATGGTCATATGTTCCCAAGAAGGACAGAAATGTCATCTTGATGAGCACACTACACAGAGATGGGCACAGGAAGCCACACACCATCCTGGACTACAACAGAAACAAAAGGGGTGTTGACTGCCTTGAGGTACAGTAAAGTACTTTTTCATCTTTCATACATTTTAATTTTCCTTTTTATTTCTGTAAAACATCTCATTTTTGTGGAAGACAGATTAACTAATTGTCCAATCTCATTTTATTTTAGTGCAGCTTACTGGTACCTACACTTGCAAGCACAAGTCAGCCCGTTGGCCCGTGGCTGTGTTCCACAACATCCTGGATGTGTCTGCATATAATGCATATGTGGTGTGGACGGCAATCAACCCAGCCTGGGATCGGGGGAAACCCTTCAAGAGGAGACTCTTCCTGGCAGAGCTTGGGAAAGCTTTGGTTATTCCTCTGATACAACAGCGCTAGCACCTTCCCCACACACCAGCCTCTGCCAGTCTGGTGAGGAGTGTGCAGGGCCCAGCCACTCCAGTCTGGTGAGGAGTGTGCAGGGCCCACCCACTCCAGTCTGGTGAGGGGTGTGCAGGGCCCAGCCACTCCAGTCTGGTGAGGAGTGTGCAGGGCCCACCCACTCCAGTCTGGTGAGGAGTGTGCAGGGCCCAGCCACTCCAGTCTGGTGAGGGGTGTGCAGGGCCCACCCACTCCAGTCTGGTGAGGAGTGTGCAGGGCCCACCCACTCCAGTCTGGTGAGGGGTGTGCAGGGCCCACCCACTCCAGTCTGGTGAGGAGTGTGTAGGGCCCACCCACTCCAGTCTGGTGAGGAGTGTGCAGGGCCCAGCCACTCCAGTCTGGTGAGGAGTGTGCAGGGCCCAGCCACTCCAGTCTGGTGAGGAGTGTGCAGGACCCAGCCACTCCAGTCTGGTGAGGAGTGTGCAGGGCCCAGCCACTCCAGTCTGGTGAGGGGTGTGTAGGGCCCAGCCACTCCAGTCTGGTGAGGAGTGTGCAGGGCCCAGCCACTCCAGTCTGGTGAGGGGTGTGTAGGGCCCAGCCACTCCTCTGTCACGTCCCCCTCACCAAGCACGGGGACAGAAAAGGAAGAGGTGCATGCTCTGTGTCCCCAGAGATGTCAAAACCAGCCTTACATGCCACAAATGCAAAGCCTATGTTTGCAAGGGACACTCCAACCTGACCGCATGTTGCCACTCATGTGTGTGAATCAACACAAACGTGCACGCACACACACACACACACACTTATGTTCTGATAATAAGGTGTTCTGATACAGTTTTTTTTTACAATAAATGTTCTGATGTGCTCATGTCAATCCTAATGTTCTGATAATTAGATGTTGGTGTTCTGATAAGATTTTAGATTTTTTACAATAAATGTTCTTTGAGACAAATAATTTCAGTGTCTGGTGATGTTTATTGGCTTTTGTGTTAATATTTCAAACTCACCTTTTCAAACTCTACCTTCGTCCTCCCTCCTGATTTCCCCCGCCCCCCTTTCTGATATCCCTTTCCTCCTTGTCTAACCCAAAAAAAAATATATATATATAGTGTATAGGTGTAAAAAATGAGTCTTTTTAACTGAAGAATTATGTTTATCTGCTGGAACAGCATTTGTCACAGATACAGGCAATGCACTCTGGATTCAGTGGACTATCTTAATCCCGCTATTAGGAATGGCTTTGAATACCCTTCTCAGGCTGTTATCTGAGGGGGGGAAACAAATGTACATTCCAAAGGCAGGAATCGTACTCAAAACTAGAATTGAGTATTACACCTATCAGTGACGACGCATTGTCACTTTATATTTATATATTTACCTTTTTATAAGTTGCTATGAAAGGTTATGGTACCACGTCACTTGAGTGGATCACATTAACGTAAAAAGGTGAAGTTTATAATGTTTAAATAACAGCCAGATCATATTCTGTTGATAAGTGGCTGGATTCGGACCTTTATTCAAAGACACTGGCCGACCCGGGCCAGTTGCGAATTGCGAGTCTTCCCCCCCAGCCACAGGGCAGTCCATTTTATTTATAAAAACAGCCCAATCCAGGCACATGTTAGTCATCCACCCTTTGGAGGAAATGTAGCAACTGTAATGTAGTAACTCGTTTGCTTGTTGTTGTGCCAGGCAGACAGGAACAAAGTAAACATGGTTCTGATGATGTCAGTTTGTTCGGAACAGCGCCAAGAATATATTAAACCCGAGCGGGCGAGGCGATTGGTCGCCATACAATCGGCGTTTCTGACGTTGAAAGATTTTGGTTGAAGAATCAGCCCATGACTGTTATTTCTCATTTAATGCGAGAACTTGGAGTAACTTCGCAGTAAGTAGCTCAACTGTATATTATTAGCTTTCTGTTTTACAGGTGTGTGTCTGCGTGCGTGACACTCTTGCACTACTATCAGGAAAATAGAAAACAAGTTGTCGTGTGAACTTTTCCCAAGACCGTGTGAACCTTTTCTCAAGACCGTGTTTAGCCGTTTGACTTTGGAGTTAATATATGCAGTGGAAAGCCACACACATTTTGAGACAATTAGAATATCTGCAGTATGCCCTAAAACCGGTAGGTAAGCTTAAACGTGTGCTTTTGCAGGGATCTCCTGCTATATGCCACGGAATTCCTACGTGTTGCCTGCTACGGGAGAAGCGATGAACCTCCGCGGCACGAGCTTGTTCAGAAAACCTGTGGTTTCATCAGACAGTTAAATGCCCAAGTGAGTATGAATCAATCATACTGTAAAAGTGTGTTATACATTGTGCAAAAAATCTGATTCTGATTTATGAGTATAATTGCTTCGGTTTCACCATATTGAAATTAGTGTGTTTTATACATAGTAACCATAAACACCATACCTAGGCTTTTTCTTGCCTTTGGTTTGTATTATTGTCATTAAACATGAGGGCCAGATTTGTTCCAATGAATGTCAAGGAAGCCATTATGAGACTGAAAATGTCTGTTTTGTTATGCTAAACCTTAGGTGTAACAAAATCAACTGTTTGGAACAGCATTAAGGAGAGAGAACATGTAATGGGGCAAAGGGCATGGCAAGCCAGTTAAGACCTCTACAGTTGATAGCTGAAGAATTCTCATCAGAATGAAGAAAAATCGCCAAACACATGTCCGACCGATCAGAAACACTCTTCAAGAGGCAGGCGTGGATGTGTCAGAGACTACTGTCCACAGAAGACTACAGTAATGTCTCAGTGGGTCACAGACTTCAAGCAGTCATGCATACAAAAAATATGCAGGAAACATGACTATAATTTACATCACATAAATATGTCCTAAACATTATGGTGCCCTGAAGTGGGGGATTATGTATAAAAAGTGCTGTCATGTCTACATGGTGAAACCAGAATGTATAAAAATACCCTTTAATAAAAAACTTGCACTTTGAACAATTTGTTGATGAATATAAAATTGTGGTGTACAATTTTTGTACAATTTTTATGAACACACAAACACAACAGCAACAAATATATATGCCTGGCATTACAGTCATTATTGTACTAAACAAAGAAAAAACAAAACAATAAGTATGTATTTACTGTACATTCATATAATTTAAGGTAACATGGGTGTAAATATTGTATAATATAATTATTGTGGAAACTGCTCTATTATTTAAGTACTTAGCTGGGCAACTACATAATATGGGCAAGTTAACAACAACAATAATATATTGATGGTAAATAAAGGAACATGTACCAAAATAAGATGTCTGAATGACAGTAAGTTAGGCCTATGACAATAAACAATTGGCATTGGCGCTACTTATTGCCTTTACAATAGCAGTGAAATAAGAGTAACAATAATACATTTTATGTCTAAGCCTTCATGACACAGTGAATCAAACGTATGTACAAATTGGCAATACTATTAATGACGGTGATATTTTAAACCGTAATGTGATAGCATGTTAATGTAGCTGGCTACGACGTTGAGAAACAGACATGCAGATACATTATCCCGTTTACCTGTAATTTTCACACATAAAAAAACGAATTGGAACATTCAAAATAACAATAACACATTGCAGTAACTGATTAAACTAGAGGCAATTTTATTGAAAATATTGTGGGAATACCTCAATAACATAAATATCATTCAAGGACCCGTTAGTAGTAAAATAATTATTTAGATAGACTTACCGAAACGTCGGCGCCCATGGAAATGAATCGCGATTTCGTGTAGTTAAGGAATCCGCTCTGAAAAGACGTCATTCATTAAGCTCCGATACAGCGCGCGTGTGGCCAAGAATATATTACATCTGAAGTGTTAAGAACTACCGTTGAAAATGAATGGGAAAAGTTAAGGGAAGTTAAGCTTAACTATCCCGGCTTGACCGGCGTTCGACGCCCGGCCATCGCATTCCTGTGATTTTTGCGAGGGCGGCTTGTACTGCACCAAAGTAACTAGGATGGGTTAAATGCAGAGGACACATTACCCCTCAAGGCTGGTAAAAGCCAGATGAGAGTGTCCCTGGTATAGATTATACATTGCATTAATGGCATTTTGGCTCTTATCCAGAGCGACATACAGTTGATTAGACTAAGCAGGAGACAATCCTCCTCTGGAGCAATGCAGGGTCAAGGGCTTTGCGGATCTTATTGTGGCTACACCGGGGATCGAACCATTGACCTTGCGGGTTCCAGTCAGATACCTTAAACACAACGCTACAGACCAGGCTGAGAACAATTTCGCTCATGTATTATATTGAATGTGTTGAAGGTACAATAGGAAATTTTGGACTTCTAACAGTCAAGAGAGGAATTGCAGTAACAAACACCCTCAGACCACAACACTTTACTCCTCCCCCTTCTCTGTCAACGCCCTGATGTTAAACCCCCCCGACCCTCACAATTATTGGACAGCTGTACAATGTTTTGGTTCAGAGGGTCTGTCCATATTTCGAACCCAAGTTTAAGGACTATAAACATAGGCGAGGGTGTGTCAACATGTCAACAACGATAGGAAGAGTTTCACAGTGGTCTTGTAACAATGTTTTAACACAGAAATCTTACCTATTGTACCTGTTTAACGTCTCAGTTCCCGAAGTTGACTGATAGCTAGCTATCTGAATGCAAGTGAAAGCAGAATGGCCTGGTATAGTACACCAAGACAATGAATCGTTTCATTTTCACAACTCGCAAGCATTCTTTATTTGACATGGGGAAAAAAAGTTATCGCCCCATTTATTGATCAGCCAAATGCAAAAAAATTCTCACTTTTAGTGAGTTACCATGGCCTGCTTTAGTTCTTGGTGCATCCACCTCTGGCAAGGATAATAGCTGGAGTCTTTTCCTGCTAGCTCGCAAGGTAAGTTCTGCTTGTCTTATCCGTTAGACATCAAGGAAGTGATTGGTTTATTTTTCGAGAATTTTGATGGGGATACATAATCTGATTGGGCAATCGCGTAGGTTTTATAAGTATTAATTGTTTTTTTTTT
This sequence comes from Conger conger, assembly GCF_963514075.1. Classification (NCBI taxonomy): domain Eukaryota; kingdom Metazoa; phylum Chordata; class Actinopteri; order Anguilliformes; family Congridae; genus Conger; species Conger conger. Next base: position 3,664,558 of record NC_083762.1, on the reverse strand, counting down.
CTCCATAAATTATTATAAAACTGCACAGTGTATGTATATTTACGACTTGTGGTTGATTAAGAAATAGTTGTGTACATTTCAAGAATCTCCATTTTCATACACGGTTTCATAAACGGTATATAGAATGAAATTTGTGCAAATAAACGGTCCGGTGCTTCCCAAACTTTTCCACCAATGGAGAATCGAGCTTAAGGGAGAGGAGAAAAAACGCGTTATTTGTCCAGTGATGACGCAGTAGAGTCTAAACTGAGGGAATGCGAACGATCTGTGCATATCTAGCGCCGACAGTGAAAATATACCGACAGTAAGTACATTCTGAGATTAGAATATCGCCGATGTTAGCTATCTCATTAAAAAGGAATAAAAGTTAAGGTTACCTTTAATATCCTTATACGAGCTGGAACTTTCCAAACGAACAGCCGAACTAGCTAACACGTATATGCTACACAACTCCACGTCCTGCAGGCCGCAGTGTATGCAGGTGCTCCTACCGTGCGCTACACCACCTGATTTCACTAACAGTTAATTACTTTACCTGCTTGGTTCAGATAATACGCTAATTAGTCAAATCAGGTGATGCAGCGCACGGCTGAAGCAAATGCCTGCAGCAATGGTAGCTGCATGATACCAAGTTATGGATCCTGAACCTCGATAGCTCGATAACTTACTGTAAATACAATTTTATACTTCGTTAGTCTAGCTTGTCTAGGATGCCTAAGTTATCAAGCTAGTATTTATTTAGCCAATACCTATCTTAACTTGGGGCTAGCTAATTATCATTTGGTTGGTATGGAACATCAGTTTCGGTTTCGTCAACGTAACGTTAGCTGACGTGACAATAACTAACCTTTGCTTGTTTGCAGCTGAGTATTCTAATTTATTCATATTTGAAATACTGGGAATAATGACAGAACTAGGCCTTTTGGTTCTCACAAAGTCGAACCACCGTTCCTGTAGGCCTACACTGAATAGAAAAAGCTAGCTAGCCTAGCTAAGTTATAATTGGTCATGCATTACTCGATGTAGGTTTTGATTATTCGGTTTAATCGTAATTAGACAGACAGTGTATGCGGGTATCTCTATTGCGACACTTCATGTGATATAAAGTGCTAGATGCATTAACTGTTACATGTTTGTTTTTAACGAGTAGACAGAGATGTCAAGTTAGCATTGTTCACTCGCACATTCGTGAGTGGCGTCTGTTTGTCTGCGTCAGAGCGCCATCTAGTGGCGAACAATGGGAGTGTTCACTTCTAGTATCAGCACAGGTCCAGAGGGTTCAAATAAGAACGTTTGTTAACACGAGGTAATTTAAATTTAAAGCGACTTGCTTTAATATCATGCGCTATTCATAATGTGGTAAATGAGTAAGATGTTAATTGTTGCTGGTGATCAGTTGTGTGACACCAATAACTGGTGCTTCCAATGGTCAAGTATGGTGTTGGATTGGTTTGACTGGCACTGTGGTTCCGCGGGACGTCAGCCTCGTTAGCGCAGTAGGTAGCGCGTCAGTCTCATAATCTGAAGGTCGTGAGTTCGATCCTCACACGGGGCATTTGTTTTCGTTTACCTGGTTTAGTAAACATGCACTTCATGCCCCGCCCGTTCCGCGGTCTATACAATGGCGTCCTCTAGTGGCTGATCTGTTTGTGTCATGGTTGTACATTTAACGTAAAGTGTTAAATTGCATTTGGTTTGCTGCATATATAATCTACGGTTCCTTTTGTCACTGAGGTTTATGAGCTGGTTATCAATCTGGATCTTATTAACCTTTATTTGGCAAGCTGTTTTGTTTAACATACCTAACCCTAGCTATGCAAATGACACATTTGAGTATTTTCTGCATTGGATATAAATCGTCTGTTTTTATTCGTGTGATGGGCGGTTTGCAGATTCAAATTTTTGTTTTTACCGCCAGATGGCGCACTTGCACTTCTGCAGTTTTCCCCGGAAAATGTGGATTTTGGTGAATACTGACTGAGCAAGGTATAAATTAAACATTAAGAATTAAGAATGCAGTATTGACAGTAATTGTGAAAGACGGGCACTGTTGTATGGTAGTCCTGAACACTACGGATGATATTTTGTCTCTGTTCCGACCCTAATGAATGACATCGTCTCTATTTTATACAAGTTCAATATGTGATGCCTCCAATCATTGCCCTGGTAGCCTGCCTAAGTCTTATTCTCTCTATAACAATTTTACTACTAACAAGTTCTGATATAATATTGATGTCATAACTATCATATAATACAACAGGTTTTTTTCTGTGTGAAATTTCTTTGGTGGGTCGACAGGAATTTTGACTTTTTACTGACTAAACATCATGAAAATTATCGGAGGGAAGCTCTCTGTCCTCTCTTGCCCACAGGATTACTCTTGCCAATGTGGTGTTTGCTTTCTGAGGTTCAATCATTACCCACCTTGTGTGCAGGCCCGGGACTGTCAAGGTTTCCGTAGTGTAGTGGTTATCACGTTCGCCTCACACGCGAAAGGTCCCCGGTTCGAAACCGGGCGGAAACACGTTTTTAACCTTTGACCTGTCTTTTGGGTGTGTTCACACTTTGAAGTGGAGTCAGACTGATATCTCGGTCATTTTTGTACATATAGGAACATACAAAATGTATAAGACCCCTCTGAAGCCCTAATGTCGGCCCCTGCTGATATCTGTGATTTCTGCTCAAAAAGCCAGTTTCCCCATTTAGGCTCTATTCATTTTTAAAATGATTCATTCATTCATTTGCGAAATCAAAATACTTCCACTCACATATTGATGTTAATTGTGGATATTGTTTATCACAATTTTTTCTGAGATCAGGACTTTTCCTGTTTGCTGACCATCATTAAAACTTTCAGCCGTGACGTCTCTGATCTCCCTAGCTCACAGGACTACTCTTGCCAACTTGAGGTTCAGTTCATGCCGTATGTGGTAAATGTGTAAACATGTTATTTGTTGCTGGTGATCAGTACAACTTGTGTGACACTATTATCTGATGTTTTAGCTAATTTCTGCAGTCTGGGTGTGGTTTCGCCAGGTGGTTTATACAGGCTACATACGTGTTCCATGTCATCCCACTCACTTAACCTGGGGTTGTGTAGGTTTGTGCTTAAGACACTGTTGTCTCAGGGATTGTGAAACAATTATACCTAAATGTCAACAATCTAATCAGGTGAATCAAGTTAGCGATTTTAATGAAATAGGCTCCATGCCCAGTGCAAGGCATTAACCAAGTACTGCAAGTAATGTTCACTAGACCAGGTAAACGAAAACCAATGCCCCGTGTGAGGATCGAACTCACGACTTTCAGATTATGAGACTGACGCGCTGCCTACTGCGCTAAAGAGGCCCGTGACCAGGGTGACCGCAGTGCCCATCAAACGTCACCTAATACATACTTAACCACTGGCAGCATCAGATCTGCTCTCACCCAGTCATCTGACCATACCGATTTGGGCAGGCTAAATGTGCCATGGTGCATCAAGGTTTCCGTAGTGTAGTGGTTATCACGTTCGCCTAACACGCGAAAGGTCCTCGGTTCGAAACCGGGCGGAAACAGGTTTCAACGTGTTGGACATCAAACGTCACGAACATACCTGACCACTGGCAGCAGGAGCTAAGAGTGTCACATGTCTCATCCAGTAAAGGAGACTAATTCAGCTTTATGATTGTATTTGCTTGAATTTTATTATTTAATTTAATATTGTGTCTTTGTCCTACCAGGCAAGTTGCAACAATCAGCAACAGCTCCTCGTTAGCGCAGTAGGTAGCGCGTCAGTCTCTTAATCTGAAGGTCGTGATTTACATCCTCATCTGGGGCATTTCTCTTTTGAAATGTTACTGCATCTGCTCCGTTTTGAAGTATACATGCAGGCGCAATGCAAACCCTGTGCGATGGTGGTATAGTGGTGAGCATAGCTGCCTTCCAAGCAGTTGACCCGGGTTCGATTCCCGGCCATCGCATTCCTCTGCTTTTTGCGAGGGCGGCCTGTAGCGTAGTGGTTAAGTTACATGGGGGCGACGTGGCTCAGGCAATAAGAGCAGTCGTCTGGCAGTCGGAGGGTTGCCGGTTCTATCCCCCGCCTGTGTCGAAGTGTCCCTGAGCAAGACACCTAACCCCCAAATGCTCCTGTCGAGCTGGTCGGCGCTTTGCATGGCAGCCAATGGCTGTTGGTGTGTGAGTGTGTGTATGAATGGGTGAATGAGCAGCATCAATTGTACAGAGCTTTGGATAAAGGCGCTATATAAATTCCAACCATTTACATGACTGGGACATCGGTGGTTCGAATCCCTGGTGTAACCACAATAAGATTTACATAGCCATTCGGCCCTTGAGCAAGGCCCTTAACCCTGCATTGCTCCAGGGGAGGATTGTCTCCTGCTTAGTCTAATCAACTGTATGTCTCCCTGGTTAAGGGCGTCTGCCAAATGCCAGTAATGTAATGGTAAACAAAAACTAAATGCCCCGTGTGAGGATCCAACTCACGACCTTCAGATTATGAGACTGATGCGCTGCCTACTGCGCTAACGAGGCCCGTAACCAGGGTGACCACAGTGCCTGTCAAACGTCACCTAAAACATACTTGACCACTGGCAGCAATGTCCTCGGTTTGAAACCCGGCAGAAACACGTTTTAACCTGTGGGACCATGTTTTATCCGTGTCCTTCTGTCAGAGCAGTGGTTCCCAAACTCAGTCCTGGGCCCCCCTGCGTATGCTGGCTTTCCTTCCAACCTCATTTGCACTCCCAGTGTTTTAACCCCTTCGCACAACCCTCTCCCATTTTGCAGTGTTCTAGGCTTTTTACAACTCCAGAGATGAGCCTCAGAGACTTGACAAAAGTACCATTTACAATATCAAATTAATGTTGTTTATTATCATAATTTAGGCATAGATAAAGTGTTACACATACGAAACAAAGTAGGTGAAAAAATCTGAGATTTGGACAGAACTACTGTGCATTGCGGTAAATCATTTTCATTGTTTTGACTCAGTTCTACATCATTTCCAAGTGGGGATTAAAATGTTTTCAACAGCATCAGGTCATAAAATATCTTGGGGTCCGAAAACCTCCCCAAGCAAGAAGGAAATGTTTTTTAATTATGTGCAGGGTAACTACGAAAACCAGCAGACCCTGTAGCCGGTCTATATTGTGGAATTGTCGAGGACCCGGCCCTAGGCCCCCCTGATGAGAGATTGACGGGGGATGGGTTCAGAAGGAATGCATTGTTAACCCCTTGCACACGCCATCGAGGTGGTAGTAAGAACGCCCGTAAGAAGAAAAATATGTGGTTCACAGATAATGAGCAGCCATACTTGTCAGTAGAGGAGTCTCAAGTCGGGGGACTTAGATTTAGGGTTTTAAGGAGCAAGGTTAAAGTTCTGACTGAGAATACCCCAACCCTACAGGGGAGGGGCACAATGCCTGGCTAAAGAAAAACAAAAATAAGGAAAACGGAAGGGATGTCAATACCGAAAGAAGATTAAGAGGCTTTAAGGGCCTTCCTGATTATAGCACAAAATTTTTTTCGGATAGATTCAAAGGACTGACTACAGAAGAGTTGGTGGATGATTTACACTCAGCTATTGGCTGGATGTCTTTTGTAGATCCCTTAAGGCGCCGCGGAGAGGGGCACCTGAAGAGTGTGTTGAGATGGTGGAGGGCACTAACTTCTGGCTTGTATGAAGTCAAAGTTTGGAGAGAATCCAAGGAGAGATTATGACAGGGAGAAAAATAACAGTGATGAATAGGTTCATTAAAAATTACATAAGAGCTAGTGTTTTTCCACTCGTATATTAAGATGGTGGAAATTCCCAAACCGGAGGGGCACATGAAATAAAATATTGGGGAAATTTCTTTTGAGGTATGAGAAAATGACAATTGGAAAAACAGAAATAATTAATATGATCATTAAAAAACAAGTTACATAAGAGATAAATTTCTTCCCGCTTGAAATATTGGGGACATCTCTTATCAAAAAGGTAAACTTTTGTATGCAAAAAAGATATATAAGGAATAAGCTTTTAGACCTTAGGGTGGGATCTTAGAATTTTGCTTCAGAAGATATCTACGAGCTGGTGAAGAGAGAGCAACGCAGGACAGCTGTAGTCAAGCCGGAGTGGCGCGCTCCCTCTGCGCGCCACTCCGGGATCTGGATATGGAGAGAGGAGTGATGTACGCGGTGCGGACTCAGCCCAAGAGTTGTGACAGCAGGACTGATGTCGAAGAGGTGTTCACGCGCATCCCTCATCATACAGAAAAGCTGGTGAAAGAGTTAAAGGGCTTTTACAACATGCTTGGAGCCGTGAACTGCACCTGGAGGCCAACAGACGGGACGCGGGGTTCCTCCACGCTACCTTCCTGCTGGACCCACGCAAGAACCTGAAGCCTCCCCCCCTAACCTCAGTGTCAATGAGGAGAGGCATATGCTGCGGCTGCACTGCAAAACCCCCGACGTGTTCGAAGACATACCAGTGCACATCCCATACAACTGGCAGGAGAAGTACGAAGTGCAAAGTCACGTCTTTCGAAAGTCTGGGTCCTGATCCTGCCCCAGATTCCCAAACCAATGCAGCTGTTCAAAGAGCTCATCAACAGCAAGGAGGAGGGATCAAATCCCGCAGAAAACGAGATGGCTATATTTAAGGCATGGGTGGTAATTATAATCTATATTACTTGTTAAAGTAGGAAAAGTAGTACATAGAAGTAATAGATTTTAAGTTTCTTTTTATTTTTATGTCTTTTATTTCTCATTAAGATACTATATACGATATAAATAAGTAGTAGACTTTAGGGGTGTTCGTACCCATTGTATTAATGGAAGTTCAGTAGCTTTTATCTCCATGAAGGGGGAGCCATAAGATAAGGTAAAGGCCAAAGAGGATGATGGATATTGGAGGGGTGTACCTTGATTTTTAAACATCATGGTGGAAAGGTAATTTAGAAAGAGCTAGAGGGGTATTGTAACTTGCATGTGATTAGCAAACTGCAAAAGATGATATGTACACTGTAATCTGTATAACTATTCTTTTGATTGATTATAATAAAGTATATCTTACTATAATCATATGTGATAAAGAGTCTTTAGAGGAATACATTGAATACAGGACATCGATTACCAGATTTGCATCACACCCTTCACTTCGAGACTGGGCTGGAAGTTCAGTAGAAGTTACCAGGGCTCCAGGACGTTCGGAGTACTTGAGTTCGTCCCCGAGACACCTCATGGTGAGGTACTGCTCGTGGGAACGTGAGGTCTGAGCTCGGCAAGGGGTCCGTGGCTCACGACAGAATCTCTTCATGAAGCCGAACATCCTGTCTTTATCCCAAAACAACAACAATCTAATCGGGCTAACCGAATTAGCGACATATATGAAACAGGGCCCATGCCCAGTGCAAGGCATTAGCCAGGTACTGTACATGTTCACCCGACCAGGTAAATGAAAGCTAATGCCCCGTGTGAGGATCAAACTCACGACCTTCAGATTATGAGACTGACGCGCTGCCTACTGCGCTAACGAGGCCCGTAACCAGGGTGACCGCAGTGCCCTTCAAACGTCACCTACATACCTGACCACTGGCAGCAGGAGCTAACAGTGTCACATGTCTCATCCAGTAAAGGAGACTAATTTAGCTTCATGATTGCATTTGCTTTAATTTAATATTGTGTCTTTGTCCTACCAGGCAAGTTGCAACAATCAGCAACAGCCTCGTTAGCGCAGTAGGTAGCACGTCAGTCTCTTAATCTGAAGGTTGTGATTTACATCCTCACATGGGGCAATTCTCTTTTGAAATGTTACTGCATCTGCTCCGTTTTGAAGTATACATGCAGGCGGCGCACAAACCCTGTGCGATGGTGGTATAGTGGTGAGCATAGCTGCCTTCCAAGCAGTTGACCCGGGTTCGATTCCCGGCCATCGCATTCCTCTGCTTTTTGCGAGGGCGGCCTGTAGCGTAGTGGTTAAGTTACATGGGGGCGACGTGGCTCAGGCAGTAAGAGCAGTCGTCTGGCAGTCGGAGGGTTGCCGGTTCTATCCACCGCCTGGGCTGTGTCGAAGTGTCCCTGAGCAAGACACCTAACCCCCAAATGCTCCTGTCGAGCTGGTTGGCGCCTTGCATGGCAGCCAATCACCGTTGGTGTGTGAGTGTGTGTATGAATGGGTGAATGAGAAGCATCAATTGTACAGCGCTTTGGATAAAGGCGCTATAAAAATGCCAACCATTTACATGACTGGGACATCCCTGGTGTAACCACAATAAGATCTACATAGCCGTTGGGCCCTTGAGCAAGACCCTTAACCCTGCATTGCTCCAGGGGAGGATTGTCTCCTGCTTAGTCTAATCAACTGTACATCACTGGATACATTACAGTAATGTAATGTAATGTATTGGTAAACAAAAACCAAATGCCCCGTGTGAGGATCAAACTCACGGCCTTCAGATTATGAGACTGACTCGCTGCCTACTGCGCTAACGAGGCCCGTAACCAGGGCGACCACAGTGCCTGTCAGAAGTCACCTACATACCTGACCACTGGCAGCATCAGATATGCTCCGACCCAGTCATCTGACCATAACGATTTGGCCCCTGTCAAAGTCGCTCAGGTCTTTGCGTCTACCCATTCCTCCCGCATCCAACATGTCGACTACAAGAGCCAACCGTTCGCTTACCGTCTAATATATCCCAGATCTTGACATGGGCCGCTGTTTTGAGATAATCAACGTGATTTGCTTCATCTGTGAGTGGTCATTATGCTTTGGCTTATCTGTGTATATGATATGTAAATAAAATGGAATTATTCATTATGAGCATGATCAGTTGATTGAAGTATAAAGGTACAGTATTCAGTGAGTTTTTCATCTATTGTTTATCCATTAAAGCTGATGTGTGAAGCCCAGGTAGTGAGTCGGTCCTCCCTGCCTCTCCTGCTGATCCGACGTTTCTGTCCCACGGGGAACCAACCCAGAATGGCCCCCCTGTACCTCTGTACCACTACACCTACAGTACTGTGCAAAAGTCTTAGGCACTTGTGTAACATTATGTATCGATAGGATTCTTTCAAAAGTAATTCAATGAATTTTTACATTACATTTTACATTAAATTTTAGGAATTTGGCAGAATAGTTAAAAGACTGAATCAAATCAATATTTTTTGTGACCATTACATTACGTAACATTATTGGCATTTGGCAGATGCTCTAATCCAGAGCGATGTACAGTTGATTAGACTAAGCAGGAGACAAGGAATCGCCACGTGGTGGAGGGGTTTGAGTGTCCCGGTGATCCTGGGAGCTATGTTGTCGGGGGCAATAGCATTAGGGTCTCCCCTTCTCGAGCCAGACCCGGGAGGGGAGCTCGTCGGCGAGCGTCTGGTGGCCGGGCCTTATCCCATGGGGCCCGGCCGGGCACAGCCCGAATTGGTCACGTGGGGTTGCCGCCCTGTGTGCTTACCACCTGCAGGGGTCAGCATCGGAGTCGGGTGCTTTGCCCAACGGGCAGTAGGCAAAGGCGGGGATCCGGGCATGCTGATCCTCGGCGTCGCAGACTGGTTCTGGGGATGTGGAACATCACATCTCTGGTGGGGAAGGAACCGGAGCTAGTGCGGGAGGCGGAGCGGTACCAACTAGATATAGTTGGGCTCACCTCCACGCACAGCACTGGTCGCTGGGGGTGGATGAGATTCGCCCTAAGATGCTGAAGGCTCTGGACATTGTTGGGCTGTCTTGGCTGACACGCCTCTTCAGTGTCGCGTGGAGGTCGGGGACAGTACCTGCAGAGTGGCAGACCGGGGTGGTGATCCCCATTTTCAAGAAGGGGGACCGGAGGGAGTGCTCCAATTATCGGGGTATCACACTCCTCAGCCTCCCCGGGAAAGCTTACTCTAGGGTGCTGGAAAGGAGGCTCTGACCAACGGTCGAACCTCGGATTCAAGAGGAGCAATGTGGCTTCCGTCCTGGTTGTGGAACAGTGGACCAGCTCTTTACCTTGGCGGGGTTGCTGGCGGGGTCATGAGAGTTTGCCCATCCAGTCCACATGTGCTTTGTGGACTTGGAGAAGGCTTTGGACCGTGTCCCCCGGGGAACCCTGTGGGGGGTACTGCGGGAGTATGGGGTACCGGGGCCGTTGTTACGAGCCATCCGGTCCCTGTATAACCAAAGTGAGAGCTGTGTCCACATCCTCGGCACAAAGTCAAGCACGTTTTCAGTGGGTGTTGGACTCAGCCAAGGTTGCCCCTTGTCACCGGTCCTGTTTGTGACATTCATGGACAGGATCTCAAGGCGCAGCCAAGGTGAGGAGAGTGTCTGGTTTGGTGACCTCAGAATTGCGTCTCTGCTTTTTGCGGATGACGTGGTTCTGCTGGCTTCATCGGACCGTGACCTTCAGCACACACTGGAGCGGTTTGCAGCCGAGTGTGAAGCGGCCGGGATGAGAGTCAGCACCTCCAAGTCCAAGGCCATGGGAGGGAGCTGAGCCGGAAGGCAAAGCTCTCGATTTACCGGTCGATCTACGTCCCAACCCTCCCCTATGGTCACGAGCTTTGGGTAGTGACCGAAAGAACAAGATTGCGTATACAAGCGGCCAAAATGAGCTTCCACCGTAGGGTAGCCGGGCTCAGCCTTAGAGATAGGGTGAGGAGCTTGGACATCCGGAGGGAGATCGGAATAGAGCCGCTGCTCCTTCGCGTCGAAAGGAGCCAATTGAGGTGGTTTGGGCATCTGATCAGGATGCCTCCCGGGCGCCTCCCTTTGGAGGTTTTCCGGGCTCGTCCCACTGGGCGGAGACCCCGAGGTAGACCCAGAACCCGCTGGAGAGATTATATATGAGGCCTGGGAACGCCTCAGGATCTCCAGGAGGAGCTGGAATGCGTTGCTGGGGAGAGGGATGCCTGGAATACCCAGCTTAGCCTACTGCCACCGCGACCCGACTCCAGATAAGCGGGTGAAAATGGATGGAGGGATGGAGGGATGGAGGAGACAAGCTTCCCCCGGAGTAATGCAGGGTTAAGGGCCCAACGGCTGTGTAGATCTTATTGTGGCTACACCGGGATTAGACTACTAATCTTGTGTGTCCCAGTCATTCACTTTAACCATTATGCTACAGGCCGCCATTTGGCATTAAAACAGCCTCACTTCTCTGAGATACAGAACTGCAGGACAGCGTTGGCTAAGACAGTCAGCAGTCTCCAACATGTTCCAAGCATGTTGGAGAACTTGCCACAGTTCTTCTGCAGACTTTGGTTGGCTCCTTGCTTCTAATCTCAGACAGCCTTGATCAAGTTTTTAATATAAAAAGTAGTAAATTGCTTACAGTGATATGTTGCATGTTTTAATTAAATACAAAAATATCTCTGTAAAATTAAATCTTTTGGAAAATGAATATTTGGAAATCTCAAATGTGTTCTTTTATACAAGCACACACAAAAAAATAAACATATATATAATAAAGTCTAGGGTACCTAAGACTTCTGCACAGTACTATAAACCCAACTCCCCAAACAAACCATACAGACACACACTCACCCATGCCCTCTCTCACATCTGAACATTTTTGGTAGGGGCGGGGTACTTATTTAACCAGTGACAATAAGCTTTCTGTTTCAGTCTAGAGCGGGGATATTCAAATTTGGCCCTCATTGCCAGTTGTGCTGCTGGATTTCTTTCGGACCTGATAGTTAATTGATTGATTATTGCCACTGATTGGCCAGGGAACCTGCCTGGTGTTCTAGGCCTAAATGAGACCTGATAAGAGGGGAAGAATGAAATCCATGGATTTCTCCTGCTGTTGCCCTTGACCAAGGCACTGGCCTCAGAACTGGAGTTGGTCCCCGGGTGCTGCACTGTGGCTGCCCACTGCACCTAAGTAACTAGGATGGGTTAAATGCAGAGGACACATTACCCCTCAAGACTGGTAAAAGCCAGATTTGAGTGTCCCTGGTATAGATTATACATTGCATTAATGGCATTTTGGCTCTCATCCAGAGCGACATACAGTTGCTTAGAGTAAGCAGGAGACAATCCTCCGCTGGAGCAATGCAGGGTCAAGGGCCCAACCTCTTTGCAGATCTTATTGTGGCTACACCGGGTATCGAACCATTGACTTTGCGGGTCCCAGTCGGATACCTTAAACACAACGCTACAGGCCAGGCTAAGAACAATTTTGCTTTATATAGTGGATGTATTAGTGCCTCATACACCATTGGATCAATTCTGTGTATTTTACTCATGTATTATAGTGAATGTGTTAAAGGTTAAAGGTACAATAGGTAATTTTGGACTTCTAACAGTCAAGAGAGGAATTGCAGTAGCAAACACCCTCAGACCACAACACTTTATTCCTCCCCCTTCTCTGTCAACGCCCTGATGTTGGAAACCTCCCCGCCCCCACACTTATTGTACAGCTGTACAATGTTTTGGTACAGAGTGTCTGTCCATATTTCGAACCCAAGTTTAAGGACTATAAACATAGGCAGAGGGTGAGTCAACATGTCAACAACGATAGGAAGAGTTTCACAGTGGTCTTGAAACAATGTTTTAACACAGAAATCTTACCTATTGTACCTGTTTAACGTATCAGTTCCCGAAGTTGACTTAGCTATCTGAATGCAAGTGAAAGCAGAATGGCCTGGTATAGTACACCAAGACAATGAAGTGTTTCATTTTCACAACTCGCAAGCATTCTTTATTTGACATGGGGAAAAAAAGTTATCGCCCCATTTATTGATCAGCCAAATGTAAAAAAAAATCTCACTTTTAGTGAGTTACCATGGCCTGCTTTAATTCTTGGTGCATCCACCTCTGGCAAGGATAATAGCTGGAGTCTTTTCCTGCTAGCTCCCAGCTAGCTCGCAAGGTAAATTCTGCTTGTCTTATCCATTAGACATCAAGGAAGTGATTGGTTTATTTTTTGAGAATTTTGATGGGGATACATGATCTGATTGGGCAATCGCGGCAATCCGTAGGTTTTATAAGTAGTTTTTTTTTTTGTTTTTTTTTCTCCATAAATTATTATAAAACTGCACAGTGTATGTATATTTACGACTTGTGGTTGATTAAGAAATAATTGTATGCATTTCAAGAATCTCCATTTTCATACACGGTTTCATAAACAGTATATAGAATGAAATTTGTGCAAATAAACGGTCCGGTGCTTCCCAAACTTTTCCACCAATGGAGAATCGAGCTTCAGGGGAGAGGAGAAAAAACGCGTTTTTTGTCCAGTGATGACGCAGTAGAGTCTAGTCTAGGGAATGCGAACGATCTGTTCATAGCTAGCGCCGAAAGTGAAAATATACCGACAGTAAGTACATTCTGAGATTAGAATATTGCCGATGTTAGCTATCTCATTAAAAAGGAATAAAAGTTAAGGTTACCTTTAATATCCTTATACAAGCTGGAACTTTCGAAACGAATAGCCGAACTAGCTAACACGTACATGCTACTCAACTCCATGTCCTGCAGGCCGCAGTGTTTTTACAATGTGCTCCTACCGTGCGCTACACCACCTGATTTCACTAACAGTTAATTATTTAACCTGCTTGGTTCAGATAATAAGCTAATTAGTCAAATCAGGTGAATAGAATAGAAAAAGCTACACTGAATAGAAAAAAGCTAGCTATCCTAGCTAAGTTATAATTGGTCATGCATTACTCGATGTAGGTTTTCGAGTGATTCTGCGGTGTAATCGTAATTAGACAGACAGGGTATGCGGGTATCTCTGTTGCGACACTTCATGTGATATAAAGTGCTAGATGCACTAACTGTTACATGTTTGTTTTTAACGAGTAGACAGATGTTAAGTTAGCATTGTTCACTCGCACATTCGTGAGTGGCGTCTGTTTGTCTGCGTCAGAGCGCTCTCTAGTGGCGAACAATGGGAGTGTTCACTTCTAGTATCAGCATAGGTCTATGGGGTTCAAATAAGATAACGTTTGTTAACACGAGGTAATTTAAATTTAAAGCGACTTGCTTTAATATCATGCGCATCATAATGTGGTAAATGAGTAAGATGTTAATTGTTGCTGGTGATCAGTTGCAACTTGTGTGACACCAATAACTGGTGCTTCCAATGGTCAAATATGGTGTTGGACTGGTTTGACTGGTACTGTGGTTGCGCACGACGTTAGCCTCGTTAGCGCAGTAGGTAGCGCGTCAGTCTCATAATCTGAAGGTCGTGAGTTCGATCCTCACACGGGGCATTTGTATTCGTTTACCTGGTTTAGTAAACATGCACTTCATGCCTCGCCCGTTCCGCGGTCTATACAATGGCGTCCTCTAGTGGCTGATCTGTTTGTTTCATGGTTGTCCAGGGAAATGTATTGTGCTCATGCAACATTTGCTGCAGCCTCGTACATTTAACGTAAAGTGTTAAGTTGCATTTGGTTTGCTGCATATATAATCTACGGTTCCTTTTGTCACTGAGGTTTATGAGTAGGTTATCAATCTGGATCTTATAAACCTTAAGTTGGCAAGCTGTTTTGTTTTGTTTTTGTTTAACATACCTAACCCTAGCTATGCAAATGACACATTTGAGTACTTTCTGCATTGGATATAAATCGTCTGTTTTTATTCGTGTGACGGGCGGTTTGCAGATTCTGATTTTTGTTTTTACCGCCAGATGGCGCACTTGCACTTCTGCAGTTTTCCCCGGAAAATGTGGATTTTGGTGAATACTGACTGAGCAAGGTATAAATTAAACATTAAGAATTAAGAATGCAGTATTGACAGTAATTGTGAAAGACGGGCACTGTTGTGTGGTAGTCCTGAACTCTACGGATGATATTTTGTCTCTGTTCCGACCCTAATGAATGACATCGTCTCTATTTTATACAAGTTCAATATGTGATGCCTCCAATCATTGCCGTGGTAGCCTGCCTAAGTCTTATTCTCTCTATCACAATTCTACTACTAACAAGTTCTGATATAATATTGGTGTCATAACTATCATATAATACAACAGGTTTTTTTCTGTGTATGTGTGAAATTTCTTTGGTGGGTCGACAGGAATTTTGACTTTTTACTGACTAAACATCATTAAAATTATCGGAGGTAAGCTCTCTGTCCTCTCTCGCCCACAGGATCACTCTTGCCAATGTGGTGTTTGCTTTCTGAGGTTCAATCATTACCCACCTTGTGTGCAGGCACTGAACTGTCAAGGTTTCCGTAGTGTAGTGGTTATCACGTTCGCCTCACACGCGAAAGGTCCCCGGTTCGAAACCGGGCGGAAACATGTTTTTAACCTTTGACCTGTTTAAGGGTGTCTTTTGGGTGTGTTCACACTTTGAAGTGGAGTCAGACTGATATCATTTTTGAAAAAATCATTTTTGTACATATAGGAACATACAAAATGTACTAAGACCCCTCTGAAGCCCTAATATCTGTGATTTCTGCTCAAAAAGCCAGTTTCCCCATTTAGGCTCTGTTCATTTAAAAAATGATTAATTCACTCATTTGCAAAATCAAAATACTTCCACTCATATATTGATGTTAATTGTGCATATTGTTTTCCACAATTTTTTCTGAGATCAGGACTTTTCCTGTTTGCATTAAAACTCAGCCGTGACGTCTCTGATCGCAGAACTGTAGAATCTCTCCCCACCTTCAAGCGCAAACTGAAGATGCACCCCTTCAAGCAGCACCTTTCCCCATCCCTCCCTACATCCCTGTGAACCTTAATTGTTGTCTTTGTGATTTACGTTGTGTTTCGGTATTTTTAGTTGGCTAGGTAAGCAGTATTTGGATAGTTAAGTTTGGTAACTTTTGCTTTGTTGTTTGTTTGTTTATTTGTTGTTTTAAATAAATAAATAAATAAATAAAATAGGCCCTGGTCCTTATCTTTGTTGTACAGGTACAATTGAAATTGTACTTCCCTCTAGGGTCTTTCAGCGCACTTATCCCTGGTTATGGGTATGCACTTTGTTGTACGTCGCTCTGGATAAGAGCGTCTGCCAAATGCCAATAATGTAATGTAATGATCTCCCTTGCTCACAGGATTGCTCTTGCCAACTTGAGGTTCAGTTCATGCCATATGTGGTAAATGTGTAAACATGTTATTTGTTGCTGGTGATCAGTACAACTTGTGTGACACTATTATCTGATGCTTTATCTAATTTCTGCAGTCTGGATGTGGTTTCGCCAGGTGGTTTATACAGGCTACATACGTGTTACATGTCATCCCACAAGCTTAACCTGGGGTTGTGTAGGTTTGTGCTTAAGACACTGTTGTCTTAGGGATTGTGAAAACAATTATCCCGAAATATCAACAATCTAATCGGGCAAATCAAGTTAGCAACATGTATGAAATAGGCTCCATGCCCAGTGCAAGGCATTAACCAAGTACTGCACATGTTCACTAGACCAGGTAAACGAAAACCAATGCCCCGTGTGAGGATTGAACTCACGACCTTCAGATTATGAGACTGACGCGCTGCCTACTGCGCTAACGAGGCCCTGTGACCTGGGCGACCACAGTGCCCATCAAACGTCACCTAAAACATACTTAACCACTGGCGGCATCAGATATGCTCTCACCCAGTCATCTGACCATACCGATTTGGGCAGGCTAAATGTGCCATGGTGCATCAAGGTTTCTGTAGTGTAGTGGTTATCATGTTCGCCTAACACGCGAAAGGTCCTCGGTCCGAAACCGGGCGGAAACACGTTTTAACCTGTTGGACCATGTTTTATCCGTGTCCTTCTGTCAGAGCAGTGGTTCCCAAACTCAGTCCTGGGCCCCCCTGCGTATGCTGGCTTTCCTTCCAACCTCATTTGCAATCCCAGTGTTTTAACCCCTTCGCGCAACCCTCACCCTTTTTGCAGTGTTCCCCCCAACTCCAGAGATGAGCCTCAGAGACTTGACAAAAGTACCATTTACAATATCAAATGAATGTTGTGTATTATCATAATTTAGGCATAAATAAAGTGTTACACATACGAAACAAAGTAGGTGAAAAAATCTGAGATTTGGACAGAACTACTGTGCATTGCGTTAATCATTTTCATTGTTTTGACTCATGAAACTCAGTTCTACATCATTTCCAAGTGGGGATTAAAATGTTTTCAACAGCATCAGGTCATAAAATATCTTGGGGTCCGAAAACCTCCCCAAGCAAGAAGGAAATGTTTTTTCATTATGTGCAACTACGAAAACCAGCAGACCCTGTAGCCCGTCTATATTGTGGAATCTCTTCATGAAGCCGAACATCCTGTCTTTATCCCAAAACAACAACAATCTAATCGGGCTAACCGAGTTAGCGGCGTGTATGAAACAGGGCCCATGCCCAGTGCAAGGCATTAACCAGGTACTGTACATGTTCACCCGACCAGGTAAATGAAAACTAATGCCCCGTGTGAGGATCGAACTCACGACCTTCAGATTATGAGACTGACGCGCTGCCTACTGCGCTAACGAGGCCTGTAACCAGGGCGACCGCAGTGCCCATCAAATGTCACCAACATACCTGACCACTGGCTGCAGGAGCTAACAGTGTCACATGTCTCATCCAGTAAAGGAGACTAATTTAGCTTTATGATTGTATTTGCTTTAATTTAATATTGTGTCTTTGTCCTACCAGGCAAGTTGCAACAATCAGCAACAGCGCCTCGTTAGCGCAGTAGGTAGCGCGTCAGTCTCTTAATCTGAAGGTCGTGATTTACATCCTCACATGGGGCATTTCTGTTTTGAAATGTTACAGCATCTGCTCCGTTTTGAAGTATAAATGCAGGCGCAGTGCAAACCCTGTGCGATGGTGGTATAGTGGTGAGCATAGCTGCCTTCCAAGCAGTTGACCCGGGTTCGATTCCCGGCCATCGCATTCCTCTGCTTTTTGCGAGGGCGGCCTGTAGCGTAGTGGTTAAGTTACATGGGGGCGATGTGGCTCAGGCAGTAAGAGCAGTCGTCCGGCAGTCGGAGGGTTGCCGGTTCTATCCCCCGCCTGGGCTGTGTCGAAGTGTCCCTGAGCAAGACTCCTAACCCCCAAATGCTCCTGTCGAGCTGGTCGGCGCTTTGCATGGCAGCCAATCACCGTTGGTGTGTGAGTGTGTGTATGAATGGGTGAATGAGCAGCATCAATTGTACAGAGCTTTGGATAAAGGGGCTATATAAATGCCAACCATTTACATGACTGGGACATCGGTGGTTCGAATCCCTGGTGTAACCACAATAAGATTTACATAGCCATTCGGCCCTTGAGCAAGGCCCTTAACCCTGCATTGCTCCAGGGGAGGATTGTCTCCTGCTTCGTCTAATCAACTGTATGTCTCCCTGGTTAAGGGCGTCTGCCAAATGCCAGTAATGTAATGGTAAACAAAAACTAAATGCCCCGTGTGAGGATCCAACTCACGACCTTCAGATTATGAGACTGATGCGCTGCCTACTGCGCTAACGAGGCCCGTAACCAGGGGGACCACAGTGCCCGTCAAACGTCACCTAAAACATACCTGACCACTGGCAGCAATGTCCTCGGTTTGAAACCAGGCGGAAACATGTTTTAACCTGTGGGACCATGTCTTATCCGTGTCCTTCTGTCAGAGCAGTGGTTCCCAAACTCAGTCCTGGGCCCCCCTGCGTATGCTGGCTTTCCTTCCAACCTCATTTGCAATCCCAGTGTTTTAACCCCTTCGCACAACCCTCACCTATTTTGCAGTGTTCTAGGCTTTACAACTCCAGAGATGAGCCTCAGAGACTTGAAAAAAGTATAATTTACAATACCAAATGAATGTTGTTTATTATCATAATTTAGGCATCAATAAAGTGTTCAAACAAAGTAGGTCAAAAAATCTGAGATATGGACAGAACTACTTTGCATTGCAGTAAGTAATTTTCATTGCTTTCACTCATGAAAATCAGTTCTACATCATTTCCAAGTGGGAATTAAAATGTTTTCAACAGGATCGGGTCTTAAAATATCTAGGGGTCCGAAGGCCTCCCCAAGCAGGAAGAAAATGTTTTTTAATTACGTGCAGAGTAACAACGAAAAACAGCAGACCGTCTATATTGTGGAATCCCTTCATGAAGCCGAACATCCTGTCTTTATCCCAAAACGTCAACAGTCTAATTGGGCTAACCGAGTTAGCGACGTGTATGAAACAGGGCCCATGCCCAGTGCAAGGCATTAACAGAGTACTGTACATGTTCACCAGACCAGGTACATGAAAACCAATGCCCCGTGTGAGGATCGAACTCACAACCTTCAGATTATGACACTGACGTGCTACCTACTGCGCTAACGAGGCCCGTAACCAGGGTGATCGCAGTGCCCGTCAAACGTCAGCTGGCAGCAGGAGCTAACAGTGTCACATGTCTCACCCAGCGAAGCAGACTAATTTAGCTTTTTATTGTATTTGCTTTTATTTAATATTGTGGTGTCTTTGTCCTACCCGGCAAGCTGTGACAATCAGCAACAGCGCCTCGTTAGCGCAGAAGGTAGCGCGTCAGTCTCTTAATCTGAAGGTCGTGATTTACATCCTCACATGGGGCATTTCTGTTTTGAAATGTTACTGCATCTGCTCCGTTTTGAAGTATACATGCAGGCGGAGTGCAAACCCTGTGCGATGGTGGTATAGTGGTGAGCATAGCTGCCTTCCAAGCAGTTGACCCGGGTTCGTCGCATTCCTCTGCTTTTTGCGAGGGCGGCCTGTAGCGTAGTGGTTAAGTTACATGGGGGCGACGTGGCTCAGGCAGTAAGAGCAGTCGTCTGGCAGTCGGAGGGTTGCCGGTTCTATCCCCCGCCTGGGCTGTGTCGAAGTGTCCCTGAGCAAGACACCTAACCCCCAAATGCTCCTGTCGAGCTGGTCGGCGCTTTGCATGGCAGCCAATGGCTGTTGGTGTATGAATGGGTGAATGAGCAGCATCAATTGTACAGCGCTTTGGATAAAGGCGCTATATAAATGCCAACCATTTACATGACTGGGACATCGGTGGTTCGAATCCCTGGTGTAACCACAATAAGATCTACATAGCCATTCGGCCCTTAACCCTGCATTGCTCCAGGGGAGGATTGTCTCCTGCTTAGTCTAATGAACTGTATGTGTCTCTGGTTAAGGGCGTCTGCCAAATGCCAGTAATGTAATGGTAAACAAAAACTAAATGCCCCGTGTGAGGATCCAACTCACGACCTTCAGATTATGAGACTGACGCGCTGCCTACTGCGCTAACAAGGCCCGTAAGCAGGGGGATCACAGTGCCCGTCAGAAGTCACCTACATACCTGACCACTGGCAGCATCAGATATGCTCTGACCCAGTCATCTGACCATAACGATTTGGCCCTTGTCAATGTCGCTCAGGTCTTTACGTCTGCCCATTCCTCCCGCATCCAACATGGCAACTACAAGAGCCAACCGTTCCCCTACCGTCTAATATATCCCAGATCATGACATGGGCCGTTGTTTTGAGATAATCAACGTGATTTGCTTTGTCTGTGAGTGATAATTATGCTTTGGCTTATCTGTGTATATGATACGTAAATAAAATGGAATTATTGATTATGAGCATGATCAGTTGATTGAAGTATAAAGGTACAGTATTCAGTGAGTTTTTCATCTATTGTTTATCCATTAAAGCTGATGTCTGAAGCCCAGGTAGTCGGTCCTCCCTGCCTCTTCTGCTGATCTGACGTTTCTGTCCCACGGGGAACCAACCCGGAATGCCCCCCCTGTACTTCTGTACCACTACATCTACAGTACTGTGCAAAAGTCTTAGGCACCTGTGTAACATTATGTATCGATAAGATTCTTTCAAAAGTAATTTTACATTACATTTTAGGAATTTGGCAGAATAGTTAAAAGACTGAATCAAATCAATATTTTTTGTGACCATTACATTGCGCAACATTATTGGCATTTGGCAGATGCTCTTATCCAGAGCGATGTACAGTTGATTAGACTAAGCAGGAGACAAGGAATCGCCACCTTAACGTGGTGGAGGGGTTTGAGTGTCCCGGTGATCCTGGGAGCTATGTTGTCGGGGGCACTAGCGTTAGGGTCTCCCTAGGCAAATTGGCGGGGGCCAAACTCAAAGATTCAAAGACTCCATGATACGGCCTCACAAGCACCAAGATACCTCACCCGGAAAAGGGAAACCGGGGCCCCCTTCTAGAGCCAGACCCGGGAGGGGAGCTCGTCGGCGAGCGTCTGGTGGCCAGGCCTTATCCCATGGGGCCTGCCCGGGCACAGCCCGAATTGGTCACTCACAAGCCACCGGCTGAGCGCCATTGTGTTGGAGCTCCACCCGGGGAACGAGAGGGTCGCCTCTCTGTGACTATGTGTCGCTGGGGAGAAAGCTCTGACTGTCATTTGTGCTTATGCACCAAACGGCAGTTCAGAGTATCCGGCCTTCTTGGAGTCACTGGGCGGCATCCTGGAAAGGGTACCACCCGGAGACTCCATAGTTCTGCTGGGCGATTCCAACACTCACGTGGGCAATGACGGAGAAACCTGGAAGGGGGTGATTGGGAGGAACGGCCTGCCTGATCTTAACCCGAGTGGTGTCTTGTTATTGGACTTCTGTGCTGGTCATGGATTGTCGATAACAAACACCGTGTTCGAGCATAGGGTAGCTCATAAGTGTACTTGGTACCAGAGCACCTTAGGCCAAAGATCGATGATCGACTTTGTGGTCGTATCACTCGGGTGAAGAGAGGAGCAGAGCTGTCAACTGATCACCACCTGGTGGTGAGTTGGATCAAGTGGCTGGGGAGGCTGCCGGACAGACCCGGTAAACCCAAACGTGTAGTGAGGGAACTGGGAATGTCTGGCGGAGGCCCCTGTCCACGAGGTCTTCAACTCCCACCTCCAGAGGAACTTCTCACGCATCCCGGAGGAGGCTGCGGACATGGAGTCCAAGTGGGCCATGTTCAAAGCCTCCATTGCAGAGGCGGCAAGCAGGAGCTGTGGCCAGAAGGTCATCGGTGCCTGTTGGGGCGGCAACCCAAGAACCCGCTGGTGGACACCAGCGGTGAGGAAGGCCGTCAAACTGAAGAAGGAGGCCTTTTGGGTTTGGCTGGCCCGGGGGTCCCCTGAAGCAGCAGACAAGTACCGGGTTGCCAGAAGGGCTGCGGCTTCGGCAGTCGCTAAAGCAAAAACCCGGGTATGGGAGGAGTTCGGGGAGGCTATGGAGAAGGACTTTCGGTTGGCCTCGAGGAAGTTCTGGCAAACCATCCGACGAGCCATCCGGTTACTGTATAACCAAAGTGAGAGCTGTGTCCGCATCCTCGGCACAAAGTCAAGCACGTTTCCAGTGGGTGTTGGACTCCGCTTGTCACCGGTCCTGTTTGTGATATTCATGGACAGGATCTCAAGGCGCAGCCAAGGTGAGGAGAGTGTCTGGTTTGGTGACCTCAGAATTGCGTTTCTGATTTTTGCGGATGACGTGGTTCTGCTGGCTTCATCGGACCGTGACTTTCAGCACGCACTGGAGCGGTTTGCAGCCGAGTGTGAAGCGGCCGGGATGAGAGTCAGCACCTCCAAGTCTGAAGCCATGGTTCTCTGCCGGAAAATGGTGGATTGCTCCCTCCGGGTTGGGACGAGTCATTGCCCCAAGTGATGGAGTTCAAGTATCTCGGGGTCTTGTTCACGAGTGAGGGTAGAAGGGAGCGTGAGATCGATAGGCGGATCGGTGCAGCATCAGCAGTAACGCGGGCGTTGCACCGGACCGTCGTGGTGAAGAGGGAGCTGAGCCGGAAGGCGAGGCTCTCGATTTACCGGTTGATCTACGTCCCAACCCTCACCTATGGTCACGAGCTTTGGGTAGTGACCGAAAGAACGAGATCGCGTATATGTTACGTTTTCAGGCGTCCAGGAGTAGGAGGGAGTACGCAACAAAATATAATTAAATAAAATGACCAGGAGGATATATTTCAGCGTTATGGGAGTGAAAATGATCAAACAAACCAGATTTGAGGTGCAATAAAGTGTATTTACAAAAGTACAGTGGAGGTGCTATTTACAGATTTAAACAAATATTCACAAGACAAAGACACATGGGGTACGAGGCCAAGGGACCTGGGTGTTGCCAAATCAATGAAATTAACATAACCAAATAGAGCTAAAAACAAAATACATCCTAATCGTTCACGTAACAAAATAATATATATCTCTACTCTATAACCAAAATTACATAGGTGGCAATCACCCCTTTCCTAAGGTGTCTAAACAATTGTTCACCCTACGTGCAGCAACAGTGTATAGAGGCCTCTGTCTTACCTGTCCCAGGGCCTATACACGGACAAGCACATTCACACAAGTAGGAGAACAGATAAACAACATACATCGACAGGGTTCCGAATCAAATGAGCAGCCAAGCCTAGCGTAGCCCCCTATAGGGCAGCCAACACACAGTTTATATCACCAGAGGAGGGACGTGATTGGTGGAGGCGGGACCAGGATAATGATGATTGACAGTAGGGACAGCGAATGGAAATGGTTGATGGCTTCTCCTGTAGACATACAACGTGGAACGTAACAAGGGCATACTACAGATATTCTAATTGTCTCAAAATGTTGTGTGGCTTTCCACTGATATTAACTCCAAAGTCAAACGGCTAAACACGGTCTTGGGAAAGGTTCACACAACAACTTGTTTTCTATTTTACTGGTAGTAATGCAAGAGTGTTACGCACGCAGACGCACCTGTAAAAGAGAAAGCTAATAATATACAGTTGAGCTACTTACTGCGAATTACTCCCAAGTTCTCGCATTAAATGAGAAATAACAGTCGTAGGCTGATTCTTCAACCAAAATCTTTCAACGTCAGAAACGCCCATTTCCTCCAGTTTCTGTTTTTGTATAAATGTACATTAAATACATAAAACAAACAGGCCGTAACATACACAGCTTCAGCACTACAGTCTATGCTTTCGCTTCGTTTTAAAGATAGATCTAGAGCGTAAGGCTGAAGAAGGCGTTAAAATTCGCGTTAGTTCGCATACGGATGCAAACAGAACTAATCATATATCATTGTGTGCCTGTGGAATATCATTCAATCATATTCATATGGATAATGTCGTTTAATGTAGCAAACTACCTAGTTAGTGTAAACCAACGACCTATGTAGAAACACTGAAAGGGAGCTGCCAGCAAGATTTCAGAAGTAGGATACCCTAATCTGTTTAAACGGGAGCTAGATTGCAAGCCGATGTTACCTACCAGATGCCGAGTCGTTCTTTCCATCCTTGCTGAAAAAGAGAAATAATTATAGTTAAAGCTCGCTGTCGTACGCTGCATAAAATAACCATCTAGCGAATGTCTGATTACAATCCTATCCACGCCGGATAGTTAAACTCACTTGCCCCCTCGCGGCGCGAATCTTTCGCGGCGCGAATAGTTTTGAATATATTTGAATATTCCCATTAATGTAGTCTTCTGTGGACAGTAGTCTCTGACACATATTCGGATAATTATTCCTCAGTGTCCTGTCAGGCAATCCTTTATGATTACCATCTTGTAGCATATCTGTAGCAATGCCTGCTAAGTGACCACTAAATGGCACAAATACAAACGATTGTCTGAACAGTTGGTATTGTATAAATTAATATAGATAAAATAGACGTTTAAAACCGGTTTAAAGTGTCAACGTTTTGCACAGGAAATTCTGTGGGCGGCGGAGGCGGATAGTTAAACTCACATGCCCCCTCGCGGCGCGAATATTTTCGCGCCGCGAAAATATGTCAGAGGCTTCTGCCCCCAGAAAAGTTAATTGATTCAAGTTATGTTAATTCATTCAAAAATATTCGCGCCCGCGATGGGGCGTGTGAATATAAATATCCGGCGTGGATAGGATTGTAATCAGACAGTAATCGCTAGATGGTTATTTTATGCAGAGTACGACAGCGAGCCTTAACTATAATTATTTCTCTTTTTCAGCAAGGATGGAAAGAACGACTCGGCATCTGGTAGGTAACATCGGCTTGCAATCTAGCTCCCGTTTAAACAGATTAGGGTATCCTACTTCTGAAATCTTGCTGGCAGCTCCCTTTCGGTGTTTCTACATAGGTCGTTAGTTTACACTACCCTAGGTAGTTTGCTACATTAAACGACATTACGCTCGAGATGTACCTTTAAAACGACGCGAAAGCATAGACTGTAGTGCTGAAGCTGTGTATGTTATGGCCTGTCTGTTTTATATATTTAATGTACATTTATACAGAAACAGAAACTGGAGGAAATGGGCATTTCAGACGTTGAAAGATTTTGGTTGAAGAATCAGCCAACGACTGTTATTTCTCATTTAATGCGAGAACTTGGAGAAACTTCGAAGTAAGTAGCTGAACTGTAGCTGGGTCATTCGACGAAAACGTGCCATTTTATGTCCCTGACACAAAAACTACCTCATCAAGCTATATTAACAACAAAACATTTAAAAATTTAGTTGGTATCATTTGGTAAATAAACTGTCTTCATTTAAAAAATGTATACATTGATTTATTTCATGAATTTTAAAGACTTTTTGTATTGTATATCTTGTAAACATTGTTAAAATAGCTAAAAATGGCTTGTCCCTGGGTAAAATATTTCTATTACAACAGGCTTTTAAGGAGGTTGAAATCAAATTATCTGAAAACAAATTATACTTATGAAAAGCTTCATTTGTCAGTTAACCTATAATGCATGCATTTCATTCTTCACCTTTTTGGAATATTGAAAAAAATAACATTTTAGTGCTGTCCCTGCGTTTTGCGTCAACCCTGTTACTTTGGATAAACACCCCCCTCAGGGACAATGGACTATGCCAAAAGTGACATAATTTTCAGGAAGTGATATCCTCTGCCTTTTATGAAGATGATGCCAAGCAGACAAGTAAGTGCTCCACTCTTTTGATGGATTTTCAATGAGTTATGTTTAGTCTGACCAAAGGGGACAGTCATAGTGTGTCAATCTTGTTACCATGATATCATGTATTAAAAAGTTATTTCATGGAAAATTTAAATGTACATATAAACAAGCATATTAGCCTCTAGAATGCACACCATGTGGTGCCATTGTGTTAACCACAAGGCTAGTAATGACATATTTCATGTTTCAAAAACATATTTCTATTAACTATTAACCCTTTCCCTGCCATGTCCCAATGTTTACTGTGTGTTCAAAACCAGAATTATCTATACAATACATAATTTTAAATAATATTTATACTACAAATAGCATGTCCCTAAATGCATTTGTTATTTCATTGTGTTGCAGGCAACATCGTGAGGGGCGTTTAAGATCAAAGAAGGAGAGAAAAAGGCTGACTTGAACTTGAGGAATCTGGCTTGGCCAGATTGTTGAACTTGCAGCTCAGTTTGTTAATGGGGAGGCAGCTCTGCTGTTTTTCATCAGAAATTCCTGGGAGGTGATTTGAATTGACACTGATTGTATTTGAGAGGATGCATCAGATAGCATCATTTCATTTTGATGCAAATTATTTTAGTTTTAATTATTTCATAATTTTAATAAAATAACTTTTACATATATGTCTTCAGTGTCCTCATTCATTTCCATAATGTTCTATGCCAAATCCACTTACTACAGTCTAAAAACAGGTATGCTCCCGTCAATCCTGTTACTCTTATAATACTCTTATTTAATTAATAGAAATAAAAGTCAAATATACATAAACTCTTTTGATATGTTAAGTAAAATATAACAATACCCCCCATAAGTAGTTAGGATATGATTATAAACACAGTAGTTTGTTTTCATGATTTTTTCCTAAAAACTAAGATATAATTTTAAATACAATTTGATGTGTGTAACAGGGTTGACAAAACACACTTGTGCATGTTGATTATTTTAAGAAAATAAATAAATAAGTAAGATGGTCTGAGATGGCACCACATATTTTTCTGACGGGTAAGGGTCTACTTAATCCAAATAAATCCTTAAACGCAACAAAAACAATACTTTGGAAATCTTTTCAGAATGCAAAATGGCACGTTTTCGTAGAATTTCTGTTTTACAGGCGCGTGTCTGCGTGCGTAACACTCTTGCATTACTACCAGTAAAATAGAAAACAAGTTGTCGTGTGAACCTTTCCCAAGACCGTGTTTTTAGCCGTTTGACTTTGGAGTTAATATTTGCAGTGGAAAGCCACACACATTTTGAGACAATTAGAATATCTGCAGTATGCTCTAAAACTAGGTAAGCTTAAACGTGTGCTTTTGCAGGGATCTCCTGCTATATGCCACGGAATTCCTACGCGTTGCCTGCTACGGGATTCGCGATGAACCTCCGCGGCACGAGCTTGTTCAGAAAACCTGCGGTTTCATCAGACAGTTAAATGCCCACGTGAGTATGAATTAATCATACTGTAAAAGTGTGTTATACATTGTGCAACAATTCTGATTCTGAGTATAATTATTGTCACTGTATTTAGTAAATATTAGTTTTCAAAGTTTATTTCATCCATATTCATATATACAATACCAACTGTTCATGCAATTACATTACATTACATGGCATTTAGCAGACGCTCTTATCCAGAGCGACGTACAATGAACTGCAAATCAAACACAAGTATGAGTGCTAAGAGGACCTGAGAGGACAGTACAGTTCCAGGTCCTAGTGTAACCATACAGATAATCAGAACCCTTGAAGAGTACAATCAACTTCCAGACTAGCATACCACAGTTGGCAGCTAGAATACCCTGAATACAACAATACAACAGCCAATAAAAAACAACAATATCTATACAAATAACAATATCTATACAATCTATACATATGCCATTACAGTCTAAGGCTAATCATGGTGGTGAGTTAGGAAGGGAAAGGTGTAGCCTGAAGAGATGAGTCTTCAGTCTGTGCTTGAAGGAGGTCAGAGACTCTGCCGTTCTGACATCCACCGGGAGGTCATTCCACCACCGTGAGACCAGGACAGACAGCAGTCGTGAGCGTGAAGTGCAGGTGTGGTGAGGGGGAGGTGCCAGACGGCACAAAGTGGCAGAAAAGAGGGGTCTTGTTGGTGTATAGGTCTTCATAAGGGAATGAATATATACAGGGGCTGATCCCTTAACTGCCTGGTATGCGAGCACCAAAGTTTTAAATTTGATGCGAGCCATAACAGGCAGGTAGTGGAGGTCGCTGAGCAGGGGGGTGACAGGTGAATGTCTGGGAACATTGAATACCAGACGGGCTGCAGCATTCTGGATGAGTTGTAGGGGTCTGATGGCAGATGCTGGAAGGCCAGCCAGCAGAGAATTGCAATCGTCCAGGTGGGACAGGACCATTGCTTGAACAAGGAGCTGTGTGGAGTAGGTGGTGAGAAAGGGTTGGATTCTACGGATGTTGTACAGGACGAAGCTGCACGCCCGGGTCACCATAGCGATGTTCTCAGAGAAGGATAGCCTGTTGTCCATCACCACGCCAAGGTTTCTTGCACTAGGGGATGAGGTCACTGTGGTATCCCCTAGTGAGATGGAAAAATCGGAGAAGGGAGAGGTTAGAGCATGCAATCGTTTGTATTTGTGCCGTTTAACAGTCACTTAGCAGGCATTGCTACAGATATACAACAAGCTGGTAAGCATAAAGGATTGCCTGACTGGAGATTGAGGAATAATCATCTTGTGTTTTGTATTTTTTTTGTAGAACTGGAATCTGACCTTCACAGATTCAGGTCATCCCGTGTTGGTTGACATCCCACCAAATTCTGCTCAAGAGTCCAGGACTGGTGAAAGGAGCAGAGGGTTGTGAGGTGGCCAAAAAATTGGCAAAAACAAGGATTTCTCAATAAACAGAATACAGAGAAATCTTGTACAAATTGTGTACATTTTAGGTGATTTCTACATAAATGCTTCCAGGGGGTTCCCCCTCAAATTATTGTGCTAATTAGACAAATAAGACATGTTATTTTACATGATACTGTATACGTATCACAAAACCACATATCTGGGTATCTACTGGAATGATGTACATTTAATTTAAAAAGTATGAACTCTGGTCTTGTACAGTACTTCTCCATTACAGTCATAGTTTCAGCCTGCAGCCAATTGTCAAAATAGTACCCAGTGCCAGTGCAGTAAGGGAATCTTACTATTTTCAGGGCATACAGTTTGCTCCAGAATTATTGGAATTATTATTAATTAAAATTGAGAAAAAAGGCTGCATTTAAAAAAACAACAGGGATAATCATCTTAATTTTATGTTCAAAAATACGGGAAAACATGTTCTTTTATTTCAATTAATTGACTCTTGTGTTTCAGTGTTTTGTTTTTTTTGGTAATCAAATTTTTCTGAAAACCACAGGTGCCAAAATAATTGGTGCCCCTCACAGTTATTGTAAATAAAAACAAATAGAAATTGCCAATACAATTTTACTTAATTTTGTTAATGTTGTTAATTATATTGTATCACTGCATCACTTCCTGTTTCACTAGGGTATGAAAATTAGGTAACACAAATGCAAAATCCCTTTGTCAGCCATCATACATACCATTTTGCACTGTAAGCAAAAAGAAAAAGGCGTAAAACAGCGGAGCCAGGCAGATATAGGCATCCCCACGGCCGCCAGGCAAAAACAGGCCAGACACACACGTGCCAGACAGACACAGGCCACGCAGACACGGGGACCCCTGTAGCCGCCAGGAAGACACAGGGACACAGGGCCAGGCAAACATGGGGACCCCCGTGGGCCACCAGGCAGACACGGGCCAGGCAGACACGGGTAAGGTGTCATACCACCATCAGAGGTTTCGGGTTCTTGCACCCATTTGGCAAAAAATATATATACAGTTGGATGTTTCAGTTTGTACATTTTCAATTATATCAATTGAAGGATTATCTCCTGCTTAGTCTAATCAACTGTACGTTGCTCTGGATAAGAGCGTCTGCCAAAATGCCAATAATGTAATAAAGAACACTACTTTCTCTCATAACTGAGTCAAGCAGTCGCTGCAATTTTGCCACATTTGGTATCCGGTTTGCGGTTGTGTTATGACACAAATGTGTGCTTAGCCACTCTTATGTCGAAGATTGTTTCACCTCCTTCTCCGCATCCTAGCAATACGCCTTATTTGGCATGCCGTCCTGACGTTCACTTGCCACAATCCGTGTAGGCTATATCATTTGGCGAAACTTATACTGTATACAGTTGGTGTCCTGTCCGCGTATCGCAAAGCTCGTGATTGCCTAATTACTTTGAAGATAATAACTATTTTAAAAGCAATACATTTTGAGAATCAGTGGACATAAAAAGGTCAGTAGTCGGTGTGAAGACAAAAATAATGAATGAAACGTGTATTTCAATTAATATATCCATACATACATTCCTTTGTTTGGCTGTATTCATTTATGCATGGGTTGTGTTTAAATATTAAGAACAAACCGCATCTGAAAGACTCAAAAATCAGTAGGGCAGCACACCCCACAAGGAGTACTTATGCAGGGTCACAGAGACAGGGTTTAACTCATTGCATAGACAACCTCAGAGATGCTATTGGTAAGTATTAGTTATTATTTGGTATCACCTTACGATGTTAATTTAGAAAATGTGATTTACCATTTTTTGTGAGGAACTGCTCATGCTCCGATTTCACGGTTACCCCTCTGCATACATCTGATCACCACTTCATCTCATTCTCCCTCCCTCTTCCCCCTATCCTCCTCCCCCTCCTCCCACCCACACTTCCTCAGCCCGCCGTAACCTCCACTCCCTCTCACCCTCTTCCTTTGCCACCACTGTCACCGCCTCACTCCCCCCTCTTGAACCCTTCTCCAAACCCCCCACTGACTCTGCAACTGCCACCCTCCTTTCAGCTCTGTCCTCCACCTTTGACTCTCTCTGTCCCCCTGTCTCAAAGCCACCTCGCACATCCCCCCCTAGTCCTTGGATATCTGACACCCTCCGTACCTCCAGGGCCAGCCTCCGCGCAGCGGAGAGGAGAGGAAGTGGGGAAAATCCAGAGACCCTTCAGACCTCACGACTTACCAGTCTCTCCTGGAGGCATTCTCTTCCGCTGTCATTGCCGCCAAAGCAAAATACTCTCAAACAGAAATTCAGAACTCCGCTTCTAATCCCCAGAAACTGTTCTCTATTTTCTCCTCTCTCCTCAACGCACCGCCTCCTCCACCTCAGTCCTCCTTCGCTGCTGATGACTTTGCTGATTTTTTCGATGAGAAGGTCACAGACATCCGCAGTTCCTTTACAACCTCCGCCCACCTCTCTGTGCCCTTCCCCCCCCTCTAGGCCCATCCCTTCCTTTTCCACTTTCTCCCCCCTTACAGACTCTGATGTTTCTCAACTCCTGCTCTCCCACCGCCCTACAACCTGTGCCCTTGACCCTATCCCCTCTTCTCTTCTTCAGACTATCACACCTAACATTCTCCAATTTGTCACCTCCCTTGTCAACTCCTCCCTGTCTTCTGGCTGTTTTCCAGCATCCTCCAAGAGGGCCCACATCACACCTCTACTAAAAAAGCCTACTCTGGATCCCTCCATTATCCAGAACTACTGCCCGCTATCTCTTCTTCCTTTTCTTTCTAAAACCATAGAACGAGCCACTTCTAGTCAACTTTCTTCTTTCTTTTCCAACAACAACCTGCTAGACCCCAATCAGTCTGGCTTCAGATCGGGCCACTCGACAGAGACCGCGCTTCTCTCCGTCAGTGAATCACTCCATGCCGCACGAGCAGCCTCCCTCTCCTCTGTCCTCATTCTTCTAGATCTCTGCTGCCTTTGACACTGTGGATCACTCAATCCTCCTGTCAGCCCTGTCAGCAACGGGCATCTGTGGCACAGCCCTGGACTGGATTGAGTCCTACCTCTCTGGTCGCTCCTTCCAGGTTGCCTGGGCTGGTACGGTATCGACAACTCGGCCCCTTGCCACAGGAGTTCCCCAGGGCTCAGTCCTAGGCCCGCTTCTTTTTTCTCTTTACACTCGTTCCCTTGGCCTTAGCCATGGGCTATCCTACCACTGCTATGCGGACGATACCCAACTCTTCATCTCGTTCCCACCATGCAGGTTCTTCCTATACAACATACGGAGAATCCGCCCCTTTCTCACCCCCTACTCGACCCGGCTCCTGGTCCAAGCGATGGTTCTGTCCCGCCTGGACTACTGCAATTGGTATTGCTTGTGAGCAATTGTAGGCCATTTAAATAGGCGTGTCAGAGCGACGCTAGCGTCGCTCCGTCCCCGTTTGTGATGTTATGTTTCTCCCCATCCCAGTCTGCTCTCTCCCTCGAAGACCCCCCCTGCGACGTGGGCCTCCACGGCGTCGGAACCCCTCAAACCTCAGCTATCCCCCGCTGACCCCCTGTGAGGACTTTGCTGTCACAGGGGGACTATGGAACTGCCAGTCTGCCACTCGGAAGGCTGACTTCATCCCTGCGTATGCCTCCCTCCAGTCCCTACAATTCCTTGCCCTAACTGAGACCTGGATCACACCTGACAACACCGCCACTCCCGCTGCCCTCTCATCCTCCTTCTCCTTCTCGTACACTCCCCGGCCTTCCGGCCGTGGCGGTGGTACTGGTCTTTTAATTTCCCCCTCGTGGAAATTCTCTGTTCTCCCCCTCTCTGACCTGTCCATATCCACTTTTGAATTCCATTCTGTTGCAGTATCCTACCCTACTAACCTTTTCATTGCAGTTATCTACCGTCCTCCAGGGCCCCTGGGAAACTTCCTTGATGAGCTAGACACCCTTCTCAGCTCCTTCCCTGAGGATGGCACCCCACTGATTCTCCTTGGAGACTTCAACATCCACCTAGAAGCCTCCCAGTCTGCTGCCTTCCTACCGCTAATCCACTCCTTCGGCCTCTCCCTGCAACACTCTCCTCCGACCCACAAGGCGGGCAATGTCCTAGACCTTGTCTTTGTAAGGAACTGCTCATGCTCCAATTTCACGGTTACCCCTCTGCATACATCTGATCACCACTTCATCTCATTCTCCCTCCCTCTTCCTCCCCATCCTCCTCTCCCTCCTCCCTCCCACACTTCCTCAGCCCGCCGTAACCTCCGCTCCCTCTCACCCTCTTCCTTTGCCAGCACCGTCACCGCCTCACTCCCCCCTCTCGAATCCTTCTCCAAACTCCCCGCTGACTCTGCATCTGCCACCCTCCTTTCATCTCTCTCCTCCGCCTTTGACTCTCTCTGTCCCCCTGTCTCAAAGCCACCTCGCACATCCCCTCCCAGTCCTTGGATATCTGACACCCTCCGTACCTCCAGGGCCAGCCTCCGCGCAGCGGAGAGGAAGTGGGGGAAATCCAGAGACGCTTCCGACCTCATGACTTACCAGTCTCTCCTGGCGGCATTCTCTTCCGATGTCACTGCCGCCAAAGCAAAATACTATCAAACGCAAATTCAGAACTCTGCTTCTAACCCCCGGAAACTGTTCTCCATTTTCTCCTCTCTCCTCAACGCACCGCCTCCTCCTCCTCAGTCCTCCTTCGCTGCTGATGACTTTGCTGATTTCTTCGATGAGAAGGTCGCAGTCATCCGCAGATCCTTTACAACCGCCGCCCCCCTCACTGTGCCCTTCCCCCCCTCTAGGCCCATCCCTTCCTTTTCCACTTTCTCCCCCCTTACAGACTCTGATGTTTCTCAACTCCTGCTCTGCCACCGCCCTACAACCTGTGCCCTTGACCCTATCCCCTCTTCTCTTCTCCAAACTATCACACCTGACATTCTCCCATTTGTCACCTCCCTTGTCAACTCCTCCCTGTCTTCCGGCTGTTTTCCGGCATCCTCCAAGAGGGCCCACATCACTCCGCTGCTAAAAAAGCCTACCCTGGATCCCTCCATCATCCAGAACTACCGCCCGGTATCTCTTCTTCCTTTCCTTTCTAAAACTATAGAACGAGCCGCTTCTACTCAACTTTCTTCCTTCTTTTCTAACAACAACCTGCTAGACCCCCATCAGTCTGGCTTCAGATCGGGCCACTCGACAGAGACTGCGCTCCTCTCCGTCAGTGAGTCACTTCATGCCGCACGAGCAGCCTCCCTCTCCTCTGTCCTCATTCTTCTAGATCTCTCTGCTGCCTTCGACACTGTGGATCACTCCATCCTCCTGTCTGCCCTGTCAGCAACGGGCATCTGTGGCACAGCCCTGGACTGGATTGAGTCCTACCTCTCTGGTCGCTCCTTCCAGGTTGCCTGGGCTGGTTCGGTATCGACACCTCGGCCCCTCGCCACAGGAGTTCCCCAGGGCTCAGTCCTTGGCCCGCTTCTTTTTTCTCTCTACACTCGCTCCCTTGGCCCTGTGATCACTGCACATGGGCTATCCTACCACTGCTATGCGGACGATACCCAACTCTTCGTCTCGTTCCCGCCATCTGATACGCAGGTTTCAGCCCGTATCTCTGCTTGCCTGAGGGACATCCAGAGCTGGATGGACAACCACCATCTAAAGCTCAACCCAGGTAAAACTGAAATGATATTCATCCCTGCTAATACCTCTCCCCATCTGGATCTCTCCATTTCCCTCGGGGATACCACACTCACGCCGTCACCCAGTGCAAGGAACCTCGGCGTGGTGATGGACAGCAGACTGTCCCTTTCCGAGAACATTGCGGCGGTGACCCGGTCTTGCAGGTTCTTCCTATACAACATACGGAGAATCCGCCCCTTTCTCACCCCCTACTCGACCCAGCTCCTGGTCCAAGCGATGGTTCTGTCCCGCCTGGACTACTGCAATTCCCTCTTGGCTGGCCTCCCAGCGTCTGCCATCAGACCCCTCCAACTCATCCAGAATGCAGCAGCTCGTCTGGTCTTCAACCTTCCCAAATACTCACACGTCACCCCCCTGCTTACTTCCCTCCACTGGCTGCCTGTCATGGCTCGCATCAAATTCAAAACATTGGTGCTAGCCTTCCAAGCAGTTAAAGGGTCTTCCCCAGCTTATCTGCAAAAAATCATCAGACCCTACACCCCTGCCAGACCTCTTCGTTCAGCCTCCACAGGCCGCTTGGCACCTCCCCCTCTCAGAACCTCCACCTCACGCTCACGACTACTGTCTGTTCTGGCTCCACGGTGGTGGAACGAACTCCCCGTTGAGGTCAGAACTATAGAATCCCTCCCCACCTTCAAGCGCAAGCTGAAGACACACCTCTTCAAACAGCACCTCTCCCCATCCCTCCCTACCTCCCTGTGAACCTTAATTGTTGTCTCTGTGACTTGTGTATCAGTATTTTAGTTGGCTAGGTAAGCAGTGTTTGGATAGTTAACTTTGGTGACTTTTGCTCTGTTTGTTTGTTTGTTCAAAAAAAAAAAAAAAAAAAAAAAAAAAAATGGCCCTTGTCCTTATCTTTGTTGTACAGGTAGCAGTTGAAATTGTACTTACCTCTAGGGTCTTTCAGCGAACTTATCCCTGGTTATGGGTATGCACTTTGTTGTACGTCGCTCTGGATAAGAGCGTCTGCCAAATGCCAATAATGTAATGTAATGTAATGTAATTCCCTCTTGGCTGGCCTCCCAGCGTCTGCCATCAGACCCAATCCGAACCTCCACCTCACGCTCACGACTACTGTCTATTCTGGCTCCACAGTGGTGGAATGAACTCCCCGTTGAGGTCAGAACTGTAGAATCTCCCATCTCCAATCCCCCCACTTTCAAGTGCAAACTGAAGACGCACCACTTCAAGCAGCACCTCTCCCCGTCCCTCCCTACCTCCCTGTGAACCTTAATTGTTGTCTCTGTGACTTGCTTTGTGTATCGGTATTTTTAGTTGGCTAGGTAAGCAGTGTTTGGATAGTTAAGTTCGGTCACTTTTGCTTTGTTTGTTTATTTGTTTGTTCGGTAAAAAAATAATTCAAATAGGCCCTGGTCCTTATCTTTGTTGTACAGGTAGCAGTTGAAATTGTACTTCCCTCGAGGGTCTTTCAACGCACTTATCCCTGGTTATGGGTATGCACTGTGTTGTACGTCGCTCTGGATAAGAGCGTCTGCCAAATGCCATTAATGTAATGTAATGTAATGTACAGTCATTATTGTACTAAACAAAGAAAAAACAAAATACTACATATTATGGGCAAGTTAACAACAACAATAATATATTGATGGTAAATAAAGGAACATATACCAAAATAAGATGTCTGAATGACAGTAAGTTAGGCCTATGACAATAAACAATTGGCATTGGCGCTACTTATTGCTTTTCTAATAGCAGTGAAATAAGAGTAACAATAATAAATTTTATGTCTAAGCCTTCATGACACAGTGAATCAAACGTAGGTACAAATTGGCAATACTATTAATGACGGTGATATTTTAAACCGTAATGTGATAGCATGTTAATGTAGCTGGCTACGACTTTGAGAAACAGATATGCAAAGGCATTATCCCGTTTACCTGTAATTTTCCCACACAAAAAAACGAACAATTGGAACATTCAAAATGTATGAGCCATAATATTCATAATGTTTATTTTGTTTGTATGTTTATATTTATTGCATATCATTGTATATCTTCCTTTACTTATTGTCTAATAATTATTTGATTGGGGTCCTAATCGTTTGTGTGGGTGTGGTTTTACCTACATAGGTGGGGGGAGGGCCTTGGACAGGAAGGACAGAGGGAGAGGGGGTTAGTTGGGTCAGGATACTTTCTGTTAACCGTACGCCACGTCATGTTTTCGTTTTGTTTGTTTGAATAAATTTCATCACGTTTAATATCGTTTGACTTCGATCGTAATAAACACGATAAACTTTACTTTCGACTGGACATGAACTCAGTGGAACGAGTGAGACAGCAACGAGTCAACCTAAGCCTCTCGGCGACCTTTGTTTGATCAAAAAGTTGCTACACAAAATAACAATAATACATTGCAGTAACTGATTAAACTACAGGAAATTTTATTGAAAATATTGTGTGAATATCTCAACAACATAAATATCAGGACCCGTTAGTAGTTAAATAATTATTTAGATGGCGCCCATGGAAATGAATCGCGCCAGGCGATTTCGTATAGTTAAGGAATCCGCTCTGAAAGGACGTCGTTCATTTAGCTCGGAACAGCGCCGCGATATCAACGTGTGGCCAAGAATATATTACATCCGAAGTGTTGAGAACTAAGTTAAGGGAAGTTAAGCTTAACTATCCTCCTCGGTTCGAAACCGGGCGGAAACATGTCTTTAACCTGTTGGACTAAGATAAATAAGAGAATTATGACAAACCTTAGTAGTACCAAAATCAAGTTACGGTTTGTCACATCAATAGTAAGGAAGAGAGTACAGGTGAGCTCAGTCATCACAGTGACCTCTACAGCTGATGGCTGAAGAGTTCTCAGAATAATGAGGGAAAAATCTCCCGACACCTAGCTGACCGATCAGAAACACTCTTCAGGAGGCATGGATACGTCAGAGACTACTGTCCTCAGAAGACTACAGCAATGTCGATGGGTCACATACTACCAAGCTATCATGCAAAGAATATGTACTCATACAACCATTAAATGGCATTACAAATGGTTGTATAAAAAGCGCTGTAATTTCTACAAGGTGAACCCAAAATGTATACAATTACCCTTTAATAAAAGCTGATAATTTTCACCTTTGAACATGTTAATTCTTTGTTGACAGATAGAAAATAGTGGAGTACAGAGCCAAATGAAGAAAAATGTCTTTGACCCAAACATTATGGAGGGCGCTGCGTATGACAATTCTAACAAACGTATAACCACAACAGCAGCAACAACAGTATAAATGAATAATGATGTTTTTTGTAGCAGTATTAGCAGGGTTGATATGCACAGGGATGAAAGGAGACTGGGTACTGGGGCAGGTGGGTTTACTAGGGCAGGAGGCAAGGTGACAACTTCAATAGAGAACACGCAGAACATTAGCTTCTTGAGATATGTCGTTCTAGAGATATTGGCTCTTAACCCTCTATGGTACGAATTATGTTCCCAAGAGTCTTTATGACATAAAATAGCTCCAATACAAATCATAAAGGATTTCTGAAAAAAAAAGTCCACCACAATGGAATATGGTCAAAAAGGTAGTATTTCATAAAAATTATCAATTAATCTCCAAATTAATTCAAGTTCGAAATTAATAGACAACTGCAATCAAATATATGATGCCACTATCTATTAAAAATCCCAATGGGGAAAAACTATATCAGACGAAGCTGATCTGTGAACAACAACATCCATTTAACTGACCAAAGATGCAGAAATTTCAAAATTCAAATGTCACGCAACTCAGAAACATCACATTACTGGCTACCTAAAGGCCTGCTCTTTTAATTCCAACAATGCAAGACGTTGTAGTTTTTTT
Organism: Conger conger; assembly: GCF_963514075.1. Taxonomy (NCBI): domain Eukaryota; kingdom Metazoa; phylum Chordata; class Actinopteri; order Anguilliformes; family Congridae; genus Conger; species Conger conger. The sequence goes on along the minus strand of NC_083762.1, from coordinate 3,626,376 downwards.
CTGAATAGCGAGGAAAAATTAATGGAAATTGTATGTCGCATCATCTTACCATTTTGAGTGTCATATCTTTGGGAACCACTGTTGTAAGTCCCAATGTGACCACAGGGTCATGTCAATGGTTAATACTACTTAGCTACGATATTGAGACATGTACACACATTGCCAACTACCAGAAATATTCCCACTATCTGTCATTTTGTTACGGACAAACTAATAATCGGGACATGAAAAACAATCATGAATCAAACTAGCTAGCACTGAAAATATCCGTTAGTAAAATAATAATGAAGACGAGACTTACCGAAACGTTGGCGTGCTGTAGTGACAATAATTTGCAGGCACGACTGAAAAGTGAAGGAAAATAAAGCTCTCGGATCCCACACGAAAGGTTATCGGTTCGAAACCAGGCGGAAACACGCACTTTTTTTGTTTGAAAGCCGCACACAAGTAAACAATCAAAGGCAACAGTCGATTGTTTGTGTCAATCAGCGCAAGAGGGCAGTATTTATCTACCAATGAGCAAATACTGCTGGTTTTGCGTGTGGTTGTCACACGCGAAAGAAAACTTCTCAAACGCTAATGGTTGTAAAGAGAAATAAAATAAAATATTTTTAAAACTCATTTTAAGGGTTACGTACGAAAAAAAATGGAACACACTTTCGGACGTAGCTCGATTAACTGCGATGTATATTGCAGACACACATGTTTTAAGTTAAGACAAAGTCGGCGAGGTAACTAATTCAAGCGAGATCACAAGGCACTCCAGTCTACCTGGCTGCCCCACCCCGCCCTACGGGGGTCGGAGGTCATCTCGCCAGGTGCTAATTTAAACCTGGAGTGGCAAACATGGCGTGTTTTCTCACTGACTGCTGCTGCAAACAGCATGACAACGCGCATAGACACGGCGCTGCACAGCCCGCCGGAGGCGAGGTTCGTAAACATTTCGTCCTTCTCTATTAGCCTGCGTTTACTTGTTGCCTACATCGTGTTTCCTCTTCCGAATTAAGCAGTCAAACAGAAGTGTACCGTCGCCAAATCAATCGGTTCGTTTGTAGCAATCAAATGGTAAATTCGATTTGTAGAAGGACTCAAGTTGGGCCTATACCTGTCGTGCTGCCGATGCATAATCGACAATGATGCGATTTGCTGAACAACTCTTTTCGCGATGAGCAGAGATTGACATGGTTTGTTTATGGACGTATGCCACTATTTCAGGGGATGGTCCATGCCACTTTGGTCAGGCCACTGTGTGCCACCAGAGGGCGCTGTGACCAGACCGGGTCCTCACTCTTACGGGCTGGAGCCATGGCTTCTCCCTGGTTGCAGTTCTGTGTATGACAGTTTGGTCAGGTAAGAAAGGAGTCCGTTTCACTGTGCCAGGGGGCTTTAGCACTGTAGCCACTTAATGCTGTGGTTTTATTTGTCGTTTTTTGGCTGAACTCTTTTTTAAGACTTTTTTTTAAGCCTCTGTACTTCGACAGTAACTCTGGAACGGAAACGCCACCCCCCTCTGACTTTAGCGGGGATGTGGACACCGGTGACATCACACAACCACCTCGCAGGTAAAGGGCATCGACATTCAGTGATGCATGTACTATATATATATATCTTGCATGCAAACCATTAAACCACATACACGGCAGAACCCAGGGGGCACAGTGTGCGTGCGTGCGCGCTTTAATACACACCTTGTGAATGTAGCTGTGCTGGAAGCTGCATACTAGCACACTACTCGCATTGCATTTCAGGCTGATTTTCATTGACACATAGTACAAGTAGTGTGCTAAGTATGTCAGTTTCACATGTTGCCTCTAGGTTACACCCGGGTGTGGTGTAACAGGAAAGGTGCCTCTGGACGACTTTGACGACTGCTTGACGCCCGGTTATGACGACTGCTTGACGCCCGGTTATGACGACTGCTTGACGCCCGGTTATGGCGTCTGTTAGCCCGTCTGGGCAGCGCCTCTCCGTCCGGCCGCGCCCTCACCGTCCCGTTTCTGCAGATCTTCCATCCTGGAGCGATGCATCCTGAGAATGTCCACTGCCAGCGTTGCCGTGGGAACGGAGGACACCCTCTGCGCTCACGCTCGGGACATGGAGGCGCTCGAGAGGTCAGAGACCTGGTTGCCTGGGCAACAAACTGTCACCTGAGCGACCGACCGTCACCCGCTCGGGACACGTTCCCGTCTGTCCGGTTTCCCCGTCTCATTCTGTGGTGGAGTTTCGGGGCGCATGCGTTTAGAGCTTCTGATGCCTGGGTCTTGTCCGAAGGTCTGCAGGGGGGAATGTGTGTTCTGGGCGAAACGGGAGTATATTTTATTCCCCGTGTGCCGAAACACTGGTGTAGACGGTGTTTACTTGGCCTGGGAACGGTCTTAGCCAGGTCTGGAAGTGTTGTTCGGCAGGCCTTGCACCAAAGAACCTATTAATTGGGTAAAGGCAGTTTGGATTAGTGTGGTCTGTTAGTGTGTGGTCTGTTAGTGTCTGTGAGGCTAAACCTGACTTTCTCTGGAGGGCTCAGTCACAGATGCACCATGGGCCCCGCTCTCTGGACCCGTCCCGGTGCGAGACCAACGAGGCGGTACTGAAGCGCCGGCAGAAACAGATCCAGTACGGCAAGGGCACCTGCGGATACCAGAACTACCTGCAGCAGGTCCCAAAGTAGGCAGCGTGCGTGCGTGCGTGTGCGTGTGCGTGTGTGTGCGCACTTAACATTGGAATGTCAAAACTAATTTGTTCTGTGGTCAAAACTATTTGGCTCAGTTGTGCATACCGTTGTGTAAATATGTATGTAAATACCCACAAATTAAAGCTGTGACTGTATACTTCGAAATCATATTCATTGTTTATAAATCCAGTGTGCTGGCGCACAGGGCCAGAAGGAAAAAAAAACTGTTGTCTTTAGCTGTGTTTTTTGCTTGTGTTTTTTGCTTGTGTATTAGGATGATACCTTTGCTATTTTTTATTTTTTTGGCTAGGTAAGCAGTTTATTTTTGCGTCTTGCGGTATGACTATTTAAGAAAAAAAAAAAAAAAAGATTTAAATCCGATGATCAAATAAGCCCTGGTCCTTATCTTTGTTGTTCAGGTAGCAGTTGAAATTGTACTTCCCTCTAGGGTCTTTCAGCGCACTTATCCCTGGTTATGGGTATACACTTTGCACTTTGTTGTACGTCGCTCTGGATAAGAGCGTCTGCCAAATTCCATTAATGTTATGTAAAAAATGTAATGTGTCACTATACAAATACTCATGGACTACAGTGTATATGCAGGAGGCTGCAGTAGATTCTATGACAGAAACTGACCTTTTCTCTTGGGGAAAGTTTGTGTGAGTCACAGCTTCTAACGGTTGGTCCCGCCCACAACCAGTCCTCTTTGAGATACTTGTGTACAAGTGTTCTGATTGGTGGACACAGAACCGTTTGGGACTGTGTGATTGGTGCCGAGGTAACGCAGCGTTTAGCGGCTTTGTCCATGTCCGTTTTAATTGTATCACCGTTATACGTAATATACCTGTGTATATATACTTGTTTTTAACCGACACCTGAGTGAATTGTTTTTTTTTTTTGGTTGATGCACAGATGTCATACTTTTTGTTTGCTAATGTGTCATTTACGTTGCTGCCTTTTATAATTGCCTGTTACATTTTATTGAGCCAGTGCTTTTATCCAGTGTGGCATACAAAACGGTGCAGAGTAAGGTCGTCGGACAAACAACCAAGCAGGTCAGATGACATGATTGGTTGTAAGGCCATGAACATAAGTCCAGTACACACGGTAGATGGGCCAAGACTGTAACTACTATCTCCAACTTCAGGAGCGACAGTACAGAGACTAATACAAATTGAAAAGATAAATTTAACCTGAAAGTTTTCTGAACGTCTGACCGCAGACGCCTGCGGCACCCAGGGCTCCACCCCCGCACCCCGAACAAGTACCGCAAATACAGCCGGCGCTCCTGGGACCGGCAGGTGCGTGTGTGGAGGAGGGCCCTGCATGCCTGGGACCCCCCCTCCGGCTCCCCCCACGATGCCTCCAGCCTGTCGCAGGCCAGCGTGGAGTCGGTCGACCCGGCGGAACACCTGTGAGTACCGGTCCCTGTCCGCCGTGTACACGGATGGATGGATTACGGCATTTATATACAGTGGTGAGGGGGGGAAACTCGCCTCAAACCAGCCACCCACCTGGGATGCAACGGCAGCCATTTTGTGCCAGAACACTCGCCACGCGATCGGCTGAGGTGGGAGAGGGAGCAAACTAATTGAATCGGGGGATGATTAGGTGGCAGGTTGAGAGAGCTAGGGTTGGGGAATTTAGCCAGTACGCCGGGGAACCCCCCCCGCTCTTTGTGAAGAGTGCCATGGGATCTTTAATGACCACAGTGAGTCAGGACCTCGGTTTAACGTCTCATCTGAAAGACGCCGTCTCCTACAGCGCAGTGTCCTCTTTACGTGGCGGGGAATAACTGGTTTCCTTCGTGTCCTGGAACCCTGAATCTCCTCCACAGCACCTGCGGCGATTGTACAACAGTGCCCACTGAACCAGAAAACGCATGCGTGTTGCAGAGGGTTTTTGTGAAAGTTGAAAGATGATTGGCTGCTGCTGAGAGAGATCTGGAGCCAAATCTTAACTGGCGTATGTTGCTCTGCAATTATTATTATTATTTTTTTTATTTTATTTTATTTTTTCTGGGAGTGAATGTCGTTTTCTCAGGTTTCCTATTTTACCAGCTTAATTGGGACAGAAGCTCAGAGGAATAAGTGGGGCCTTTAAAGCCACCTTCTTCTCAGCTCCGTGTGGTTTTCACACCAGCGAGACTCTATCTGCGTCACAGTTGCGTCCCTTCGCAGACTCCCCGATGCACAGGACTGGTTTGGCAGCCGTTTTATCACAACTCCTCTAACCGCTCTGCCTGTGCCTGGTCTGGCTTGGCACCTCCGTTTATTTAAACTTGGCCAACTTGCCTACAATGAGAGTTATAGAGTTAATTTAGGGAGAATTGGTTCTCATGAAGAAGGCGCATATTTTGTCTTGATTTCTGTTACTTATCTTGGTGAACCTATGTGCCTTGTAATTGGTCAGTTCACATATTCCCTTGGTGACAGCCTCCAAAATGTGAAAGCCAGTCCAATCTTTAGGTTGCTTGCACTTGTCTAGCTATTGTGACATTTATTCAAACCTACAATTTTCTTTTTTTTTTGGTTATTCCAAGTATGCCAACATTTGAGTGGGCAAATGTTTAAATGTTTGATAATCGTGAATGCACAGTGGTATACAGTCGTACCCGTATATAGAGAGATCCCTGCTTTCACATTAAATTCATGATCATAACTGAATGACTGCGTTTTAGTGTCGGCGCTCAGAAGGTGTCCGCAGTCTCCTCGTGATTCGCGGTGTTAACGGCCCGGTGTGTAAACTCGTTTCAGACCAGAGTTGCTGCAGCGGATGAACACAGATCTGTGTGAGCGAGAGGGAGCGGGGGGGAGCCGGCTGGACCCCAGCGTCCCACAGGGGCCCTCCACAGCCCTCCCTGCCCTGGTGTCACCACTTACCTCCTCACTCTGCCCACAGGTGTGTGTGTATGTGTGTATGTGTGTATGTGTGTATGTGTGTATGTGTGTATGTGTGTATGTGTGTATGTGTGTATGTGTGTATGTGTGTGTGTATGTGTGTGTGTATGTGTGTGTGTGTGTGTGTGTGTGTGTGTGTGTGTGTCTCTCTGGTGTGAGGGTCCTCACTCTGCGTGCGTGCGTGCGCGTGTGTGTGTCTGGTGTGAGGGTCCTCTCTGCCCACAGGTGTGTGTGTGTGGTGTACATGTTCTCACTCTGTGTGGTGTACGGGTAAAGGGGAGGGGGTGTTTGCTGAAGGTGTTCTTGCGCAGGTGAGTTTCTGTTTCGCTGTGAATGAACAACCGAAAGGACGTGGGCCACCTGTGGGTTTTTCTGTAAATGTTTAATCACAGTCCACGAAATGTGAAAGTGATGGTAGATGGTACATATATGGTGGAAATATTTGCACAAAAGCAGTAAACTGTTTAACAGTGCCATCAGAAAATATTTCTTATTTCTTTTTTTCTCTCTCCTGTATTTATAATTTATCATAGTCCTGGTAAGCATGGATGTCTTGTTAGCTGGGCTGGTCCAGCTCCTACTTCCTGGGTGGATGTGCTTCTGTTCCCTCCAGACTTCAATGGGTCAAATTTCGTAATTGTTTTTCATTCAAATACTGTTCTGTGCTTGATTAATCTTGCCTGGTGCAACTGAGCCAACCAAGAGGATGGGGGTGTGTATTGTGAGAATATTTCATAAGTTTCAATACACCCGACAAGCTCAGTAAGGCATAGAGAATGATTACAGTCCAGAACAATGATGTATTTGACGCAGGTCGGGTTCCTTCTCATTGTAGGTCTCTCTGTGTAAGAGCATCTCCTAAATGACTGTAGTGCTGTGTGGATTTTTGTGCGCCGTCCGCTCTGTGGCTACCTGCGTGGTCGAGCTTTTCCCATTGTGCAGTTGTACACCCAGAGCCGACACTCACAGAGATGTGTCTGTGTGTCTGTGTGTCTGTGTGTCTGTGTGTCTGTGTGTCTGTGTGTCTGTGTGTCTGTGTGTCTGTGTGTCTGTGTGTGACTGTCCCCCCCATCTCTCCCCAGGTGGGAGCGCCTGGACTCCCAGCGCCTGCCTCTCGCCCTGACCTGGCGTACTCCTTCAACACCCTGCTGTCTGCGGAGGAGAACGTGCTTGGCTGGCTCCGGTTCCTCCTGGAGACCGACCACGCCCAACATCTGCAGCCGGACGGCTTCGTCCACGGCCGAGGCTTCCAGGGAGACCAGAGAGATTAATCTCCCACCGCGCTGGAGCGGAGTAGTCATAATTTCCTTTGACAGAGGGACCTGTACTGACCATGAAATCATCCTTGTTTTTGTTTTCCCCCCCCCCCCCTTTCCCCCTAAAACGTGGCACTGCAAAACAGTTCTGGTTCTGCACGCGCGCACGCGCACACACTTGCAGCCTTGCACACAATTTTTAGTTTTTACACTTTTCACATTGCTCTGTCTTTGTGTTTTGAAATTAATTGCAAATTTGCACACTTCACCCCCCTCTGAAACACTGCTGCCTGCGTGCTGGGATTTCTCACTCCAGCATGTAGTTTCTCATTTTCATGTTCCGTTCTGGACCTGCCCAGTGCATTATGGGATTGGAGTATTTCCGTGGAGTGCCGTGCCAGTCGGTCTGGTTCTGTTTCACAATATCAATTATGCATTCTTTTCACCGAATTCTTCCCATCTCACCAAACACCCTTTTTTAGGAACTGAATTCTTAGTGAAAATGGGCTAAAATTACACCTTGTTTTGTGTTTGTTTTAGTTGATTTTATTTTTGCTTGTTTGTCATTTTGTACTTTAGTACTAATGCAAAGTGAATAAAAAGTTCAATATACAGCACAATATATTTCAGTATTAATTTCAGGTTTGAACAGCGCTGTCAGTTTCGGTTAAATTATAGGTTTCAATTTAAAATAAAAAATGGTGTTTTCTCTCGGCATCAGTTTATATGAGAAGTGTATATTGCCCGAATGTAATGTAACGTATGCGAAGCCAAAACGCTGATTGCAGTAATGCGAATGTCCAGAGGGTGGCGGCAGATTCGTAACCCCACTCCCAACGGTTGACCGAAATGGCATGCCCTGCTAAATCTGTAAAGTTGGTTTATTCGTTGTAAAGGTGTTTGTTCTTAACAACGCAGGCGATGCGTCTCTGTGTTCTGATGGTTCATTAAAGACACCCCTTAACTTTCCAGTTAACCCTGAATGCATCTTTCCATTTTGTGGGTCCCCGCCTACGACTGTAATGTAAATTGGATCTTTTTTTTTTAAATGTAGCTAATCGTTAAACGATTCAGCGCTACTATGCTGTAATATAACGTCAACTCAAAAACTAGTAAATTGCTTTTTATCTGATTTCATTTCGGCCCACGTATAAGCGAAACTGAATCTCAGCGAACTGCAATAACCAAGACATTTTTTTGAAAGGCAAAATTGGTCTAATTACAAGAGCCCGCACGAATTCATTGCATTCTTCACGGTGCAAGTCCCAATTTGATCGTTTGTAGACTTTAATGTGTATGCTGGTTTACAAATCCTGAAAATAGCACACAGCCCAAATTGATCAGCCAAGAAGTTTCCTCCCGTCTTATGTTTTTGGTTTCCTATGTAACTTGTCAGGGGTGTCCGAATGTATTCTTGAGCTATTACAGCGATTAAGGTTTTGTCTAAATATCGAAACAACCATATTGCTTATTACTTTTAATTGCGTAGTAATATGCAGTATATTATATTTATAGACTATTTCACGTTGTAGTTATTATTTGTGGAAAAATTGGAACTGATGATTTTGCCGCACCTACCGATTTGGTGTCTCCCGAAGACTATTTATTCTTAGTACAAGGCCAGCGGGCGCTCCGTGCTGCTCTTGGTTGCTAAGGAGACACTCTGGGGCAGGTAATACACATACAGCCGATAACCAATGTTAGCCAGCTATCTAGATGAGAATAAATCGGTGTGGCTTTACACAACCACATACATTCATTTTCAGTGTATCACCAATGGTAACATCAGTGAATGTTAAGCTACGTGTGTTTGGCCTCTTGCAAAGTGGCTATCTAACGTTAGCCTAATGCTCGGGAATACAGCTATTGTGTATATTTGTGATGGCATTTGACGTTACGTTAGCTACAAAATGACCGGATGGCTTGCAAAAATGTCAGTATAAATAACCTACTTTCTTGCACAACCATCGTTTTGCGAATTGCGAATGTTACCAAAGCTTACCAGTGGCGGAGGAAGAACTTCTTTTTTATATCTTCAAAATGGGACAGTACCGATTGTATTGTTTTTCTTGTCCCGTTATAGCCATATACCAAACTATAATAAAGGTTGTCCTAGAGAAGGTGTCATTTAAGTTATTTCCCTTGCTAGCCTGATGGCTAACCGGTCAACTTAACTGCCAGTCAGTAAGATTGCTAGCTTGCCCGTGTTAGGACGCTTTCTTTTATTCAGTAATCTATTTATTTAGCTATACACTGGATACTAGTAGATACTCAATGTTAATAATATCTGCGGGATATTGGGTCCTGCTAAAAAAATAGTAAATTGACTCGTTAGGCCTTTGCAATAATTTGCTTCCCTAGCTTGCTAGCCATCCAACTTGCTGGCCATTTCAATTTCAATATAATTCCTTCCTCTGAAGCCCATTAACTAGCGAGGAAGCAAAGCTGCCTAACTTGCCGTAACGTAATATAGCCAGGCAGTACTGCTATCTTAATTAATGTAGTGACATCGCATACAGTGTATTAATTTGGCCATATACGTATAGCTATGGAATTATGGTGTATAATTAAGCATTATTTTACAAAGCCAGGTAACGTTAGACTAACTTTACCGTACTCGGCTCCCCAAACCTCGTTACTAAGGTAACCAGCAATAGATCAGTTTTAAATGAAATCGATTCCGCTGTGGATCTGGGTATTTTGGATAGCTCCCTAATCGGGCCACGCTGCACTGTTCAGAAACAGCGGTTGGTCACGTTTCGTGGGAATATTTACCCAAGCCACCAAAGCTAGAACGAGAAAACAATAGTGACTTCGTTAGGAAATGCCAGCAGTTCCCATCAATGAAACCCAACAAAGAAATCACTTTGGCCTCCTTGGATAAACCAAAACTTTCACCTTTACGCGTAAAGGAATGCACGTGGAGTGTGCAAAATGGGAATGTTAAAGGTCGCGAGCTTGCACAAACCGCAATTAATGACGCCTTATCTAGTTTCGCTTCTGGCTTGAGCCAGACTTTCCAGTTTAAGAAAACTGGCCAGCTCAAAGATTTTCAAACATGAAGTTTCTTGGGAGCCATAATATTGAGTTGTATCGGCTTTGTCCGCTTTCTCAGAGCAGCGGGAACAGCTCAAAGTTGCCCTGTGGCAGTTCTACAATGGTTCTGCGTTCTGGACTGTTGGATCATCCTTTTTTATGGAAGTGGATACAACCCCTCCCAGACCTGGCCTACCTACCCTGTGTAATGGACTTGTTCATGTTCATGGCCTTACAATCAATTATATATGAATTGTACCTTATCCCACGGGTTCTATGACTTTGACATGTACCGTTTTGTACATTGCGTTGGATAAAAGCGTCTGCTAAATGAAATGTAATGTAATGCATTGCACGTTCACCGTGGCCTTGTGAGCGTGCCATCTTGTATTCTTTCTTCTACGGCAGATCAACAATGTCTGGGGATGCTATTCTCCTCTGCTTAAAGAAAGAAAGAAAAAAAAAGCCATTGAGTGATGGGTTGGAAAACGTTTTTATGTATTGACATTTTTTTTCGCTTTTATTAAGTCCACTTAATTTGTTTGTGCGTTTGTGTTGCCGTTGAGTGCGCTTTTCCCCGTTTGCGGTGGCTCTTTGTTGCCGGCTCCGTGCCTTAGCGGGGTGCGCGGCTTTGTGCTTCCGTCTTTGCGGCTTTGCGCTTCGGTCTTGTGAGCTGCGCACTCCGGTGCGGGCACCTGTCCCCATTCACCCGTGAAAGGAGGAGAAACAGCTGCTGCGCTCTCAGTGAGAGAGAGAAAGAGAGAAAGACTGGGCAGAGCTAGAGAGTGGTATGCAAGCGCTTTTGTGAACTTGCCACCCAACGCATTGTTCCTGGCCTGTGGGAACGTCCCCACAGTGTCACCCGGAACCGGGCCTCTGCTTAAGTCCCCGAGCAAACAGCCAAAACTAGAAAAACCGTTTCGTCTTTGCCCATCCCAACCTGTATCCAGTAAGGGGATCTGTGCCTGTCACTGGAGCTCTTTTGTTGTCTGTGATTAGTGTGCCTTTGGTTCGGCATTTCACCTCCACGCAGAGCTGGCACAGGTACGGGAGTGAGGAGTCTGAGAACTCTTCTTCTGTTGTACCTTCGTCTGGGTGCTTTCCTTTTGCCAGACTTGTATGGGTCTGTGGGGGTGGGGCCTTCGACACCCAGCCCTCCCACATTCCCTGGAGGACCGTGTACTTCATTGGTGTCAAACCCCAGTCCTGGAGGGCCGCAGTGTCTGCAGGTCTAACTCCAGTCCTGGAGGGCCACAGTGTCTGCAGGTCTAACTCCAGTCCTGGAGGGCCGCAGTGTCTGCAGGTCTAACTCCAGTCCTGGAGGGGCCGCAGTGTCTGCAGGTTTAACTCCAGTCCTGGAGGGGGCGCTGTGGCTGCGGGTTTAACTCCGGTCCTGGAGTTACATGTGGTTACATCTGGTAATATCTCAACCGGTTGCACGCTTAAGAAAAAGCAAGTTGCTACTTTGCTGTCGTAGTTTCAGTCACATTCCAATAGCCATCACTCAAGTTTCATACCAGCCTGCCTGCACGCAACATCATCCTTGTAGTTTCAATAGAGCAACTTGTTAGCAACTTCCTTTTTTAAAGCACATCACAACTTTTCAACAATTCAGTCCAAGAACAAAATGTGAATATCTTGTTGGCCACAGGCCGTGTTTTAGAAATCAAAACAAAAGCCCGTACCTCAAAAACGCTAACTCACTTCCGTGGCACTGTATTTAATGTCTCTCAGGTCTCTGGGATGTTGAGAACTTTGAAAGTAATGTCACAATATTTATACTGTTATTGACACTCACCTTCCTCCCCTCCTCTTCTCCTCTCTCTCCCCCTCTCTCCCCTCTCCCTCCCCCTCTCCTCTCCCCCTCTCCCTCTCTCTCCCTCTCTCTCCCCTCTCCCTCCCTGTCTCCCTCTCTCTCTCCCCCTCTCCCCCTCTCTCTTCCCCCCCGCTCTCACTCTCTCTCTCTCACTCTCTCCCCCCCCCCCCCCCCCCCTCTCTCTCTCAGGTCAGGTGATGATGTCGTTGTCTTGGT